>NW_016810753.1:389068-428302 GCF_001698545.2 Rhinopithecus bieti
CAATTTCAGAACTTGTTATTGTTCTATTCAGGGATTCAACTTCTTCCTGGTTTAGTCTTGGGAGGGTGTGTGTGTCCAGGAATTTATCCATTTCTTCTAGATTTTCTAGTTTACTTGCGTAGAGGTGTTTATAGTATTCTCTGATGGTAGTTTGTATTTCTGTGGGATCCATGGTGATACCCCCTTTGTCATTTTTTATTGTGTCTATTTGATTCTTCTCTCTTTTCTCCTTTATTAGTCTGGCTAGCGGTCTATCTATTTTGTTAATCTTTTTAGAAAACCAGCTCCTGGATTCATTGATTTTTTGAAGGGTTTTTTGTCTCTATCTTTTTCAGTTTTGCTTTTATCTTAGTTATTTCTTGCCTTCTGCTAGCTTTTGAATGTGTTTGCTCTTGCTTCTGTATTTCTTTTAATTGTCATGTTAGGTTGTTGATTTTAGATCTTTCCCGCTTTCTCCTGTGGACATTTATTGCTATTAATTTCCCTCTAAACACTGCTTTAGGAGTGTCCCAGAGATTCTGGTACATTGTGTCTCTCTTCTCATTGGTTTCAAAGAACTTCTTTATTTCTACCTTTATTTTGCTGTTTACCCAGTAGTCATTGAGTAGCATGTTGTTCAGTTTCCATATAGCTGTGCAGTTTTGAGTGAGTTTCTTTAATCCTGAGTTCTAATTTGGTTGCACTGTGGTCTGAAAGACTGTTTGTCTTGATTTCCATTCTTTTGCATGTGCTGAGGTGTGTTTTACTTCCAATTATGTGGTCAATTTTAGAATAAGTGCGATGTGGTGCTGAGAAGAATGTATATTCTGTTGATTTGGGGTGGCAAGTTCTGTAGATGTGTATTAGGTCTGCTTGGTCCCTAGCTGAATTCAAGTCCTGAATATCCTTATTAATTTTCTGTTTCATTGATCTGTCTAATATTGACAGTGGGGTGTTAAAGTCTCCCACTATTATTGTGTGGGAGTCTAAGTCTCCTTATAGGTCTCTAAGAACTTGCTTCATGAATCTGGGTGCTCCTGTGTTGGGTGCATGTATATTTAGGAGAGTTAACTCTTCTTGTTGCATTGATCCCTTTACCATTATGTAATGCCCTTCTTTGTCTTTTTTGATGTTTGTTGGTTTAAAGTCTGTTTGTTCAGAGACTAGGATTGCAACTCCTGCTTTTGTTTGCTCTCCATTTGCCTGGTAAATCTTCCTTCATCCCTTTATTTTGAGCCTATGAGTGTCTTTGCATATGAGATGGGTCTGCAGAATACAGCACACCTATGGGTCTTGACTCTTTTTTTTTTGTAGTACAATTTTTATTTTTTATTTTTTATTTTTTTTTGGTTTTATTATATTTTATTTTATTTTATATTTATTTTATTATTATTATGCTTTAAGTTCTAGGGTACATGTGGGATTACCGTGTGGTTTGTTACATATGATAATACTTGTGCTATGTGTGTGCTGGCACCCATCAACTCGTCAAGCACCTCATCAACTCGTCATTTACATCAGGTATAAGTCCCCAATGCACTCTCCCCCCTCCCCGCTCCCATGATAGGCACGCTTGTTGTGATGTCCCCTTCCCAAGTCCAAGTGGACTCATTGTTTCATTCCCACCTATGGAGTGAGAAATTCGGTTTTGGTTTTCTGTTCTTGCATAGTTGCTGAGAATGATGGTTTCCAGCTTCATCCATGTCCCTACAAGGAACAAACTCATCCTTTTTTATGGCTGCATAGTATTCCATGGTATATATGTGCCACATTTTCTTAATCGTCTGGTCACTGATGGACATTTGGGTTGATCCAACTCTTCGCTATTGTGAAGTAGTGCTGCAATAAACATACGTGTGCATGTGTCCTTTATAGCAGCATGATTTATAATCCTTTGGGTATATACCAGTAATGGATGGCTGGGTCATATGAGTACTTCTAATTCTAGATCCCTTGAGGAACGCCATACTGGTTTTCCATAATGGTTGAACTGTTGACAATCCCACCAACAGTGTAAAAATGGTTCTATTTCTCCACATCCTATCTAGCACCTTTGTTTCCTGCTTTTTAATGATTGCCATTCTAACTGGTGTGAGATGATCTCATTGTGGTTTTGGATTTGCATTTCCTGTGGCGGAGTGATGATGAGCATTTTTCATGTGTCTGTTGGCTGTATGAATATCTTCTTTTGAGAAATGGTCTGTTCGTACCTTGCCCACTTTTTGATGGGTTGTTTTTTTTTTTCTTGTAATTTTGAGTCTTTGTAGTTCTGGATATTACCTTTGTCTGATGAGTAAATTGCAAAAATTTTCTCCCATTCTGTAAAGGTTGCCTGGTTCACTCTGATGGTAGTTTCTTTTTGCTGTGCAGAAGCTCTTTAGTTTAATTAAGATCCCATTTGTCAACTTTGGCTTTGTTGCCGTTGCTTTTTGGTGTTTTAGACATGAAGTTCCTTGCCATGCCTATGTCTTAATGGTATTCCTAGGTTTTTCTAGGTTTTTATGGTAATTAGGTCTAACATTTAAGTCTCTAATCGATCTTTGAATTAATTTCGTATAAGGAGTAAGGAAAAGGATCAGTTTCAGCTTTCTAACTTATGGCTTAGCAATTTTCCCAGCACCATTTATTAAATAGGGAATCCTTTCCCCATTTATTGTTTTCTCGGTTTGGTCAAAAATCGATGGCTGTATGATTGTGGTATTATTTCTGAGGGCTGTGTTCTGTTCCATTGGTCTATATCTCTGTTTTGGTACCAGTATCCATGCTGTTTTCGGTTACTGTGCCTTGTAGTAATATTTGAAGCAGGTAGCTGTGATGCCTCCAGCTTTGTTCTTTTGACTTTAGGATTGGTCTTGCAATGTGGGCTCTTTTTTGGTTCCATATGATACTTTAAAGCAGTTTTTTCCAATTCTTGTGAAGAAAGTCCATTGGTAGCTTGATGGGGGATGGCCTTGAATCTATAAATGACCTTGGGCAGTATGCCATTTTCACGATAGTGATTCTTCTATCCATGAGCATGGTATGTTCTTCCATTTGTTTTGTGTCCTCTTTTATTTCACTGAGCAGTTGTTTGTAGTTCTTTGAAGAGGTCCTTTACATCCCTTGTAAGTTGGATTTCCTAGGTATTTTATTCTCTGAACAATTGGAATGGAAGTTTCATTCTGATTTGGCTCTCTGTTGTCTGGTACTTGGCATATGACTCTTTATACAATTTGCCAGTCTGCCACCTTTTAATTGGGGCATTTAGCCCTGTTTAATTAAGGTAATATTTTTATGTGTGAATTTGGTCCTGTCATTATGATGCTAGCTCGTTATTTTGCTATAGTGATGAAGTTTCTTATAGTGTCAAATAGTCTTACATTTTGGTTTGTTCTGGCAGTGGTGGTACTGTTTTTCCTTCCATATTTAGTGCTTCCTTCCAGGCGCTTTGTAAGGCAGCTGGTGATGTCAAAATCCCTCAGCATTTGCTTGTCTGTAAAGGGTTTTTATTTCTCCTTAACTGTGAAGCTTAGTTTGACTGGATATGAAATTCTGGTTGAAAATTCTTTTCTTTAAAATGTTGAATATTGGCCCCCACCCTTCCTGGCTTGTAGGGTTCTGCAGAGATATCTGCTGTTAGTCTGATGGGCTTCCTTTTGTGGGTAACCCAGCTTTCTCTCTGGCTCACCCTTAACATTTTTTCCTTCATTTTAACCTTGGTGTGTATTTGACTATTGTGTTTCTTGGGTTGCTCCTGCTGAAGTATCTTTGTAGTGTTCTCTGTATTTCCTGAATTTGAATGTTGTCCTGTCTTGCTACATTGGGGAAGTTCTCCTGGATAATATTCTGAAGTGTGTTTTCCAACTTGATTCCATTCTTTCCATTGCTTTCATGTACACCAATCAAATGTAGGTTTGGGCTTTTCACATAGTCCCATATTTCTTGGAGGCTTTGTTTGTTCCTTTTCATTTTTTTTTTCCTAATCTTGTCTTCATGCTTTATTTTTCATTAAGTTGATCTTCAATCTCTGATATCCTTTCTTCTGCTTGATTGATTTGGCTATTGATACTTGTGTATGCTTCATGAAGTTCTTGTACTGTGTTTTTCAGATCCATCAGGTCATTTATGTTCTTCTCTAAACTGGTTATTTTAGTTAGAAATTCCTCCAACCTTTTATCAAGGTTCTCACCTTCCTTGCATTGGGTTAGAGGATGCTCTTTAGCTCGGAGGAGTTTATTATTACCCACCTTCCGAAGCCTACCTCTGTCAATTCGTCAAACTCATTCTCCATCCAGTTTTGTTTCCTCACTGGCGAGGAGTTGTGATCATTTGGAGAAGAGGCATTCTGGTTTTGGAATTTTCATCCTTTTTGCACTGGTTTTTCCTCATCTTTGTGGATTTATTTACCTGTGGTCTTTGCTGTTGGTTACCCTCAGATGGAGTGTTTGCGTGGTCATCCTCTTTGTTGATCTTGACACTATTGCTTTCTGTTTGTTAGTTTTTCTTTTAATAGGCCCTTCTTCTGCTCGTCTGCAGGAGTTTGCTGGGGGTTCACTTCAGACCCTGTTTGCCTGGGTATCACCAGCAGAGGCTGCAGAACAGCAAAGATTGCTGCCTGCTCCTTGCTCTGGAAACTTTCCCAGAGGGGCACCTGCCAGATGTCAGCCGGAACTCTCCTATGTGAGGTGTCTGTTGACTCCTGCCATGAGGTATCTCCCTGTCAGGAGGCTTGGGGGTCAGGGACCCACTTGAGGAGGCAGACCGTCAATTAGCAGAGCTTGAGGACTGTGCTGGGAGAACCGCTGCTCTCTTTGGAGAACCGCTGCTCTCTTCAGAGCTGGCAAGCAGGAAAGTTTAAGTCTGCTGAAGCTGTACCCACAGCTGCCCCTTCCCCAAGTTGCTCTGTCCCAGGGAGATGAGAGTTTGATCTATAATACCCTGACTGGAGCTGCTGCCTTTCTTTCAGAGATGCCCTGCCCAGAGTGGAGGAATCTAGAGAGGCAGTCTGGCCACAGCAGCCTTGCCAAGCTGCAGTGGGCTCTGGCTTCACCCAGTTCAAACTTCCAGGCAGCTTTGTTTACACTGTGAGGGAAAAATCACCTACTAAAGCCTCAGTAATAGTGAATGCCCCTCCCCCCACCAAGCTCAAGCATCCAGGATCCACTTCGGACTGCTGTGCTGTCAATGAGAATTTCAAGCCAGTGGATCTTAGCTTGCTGGGCTCCATGGGGGTGGGATCCACTGAACAAGACCACTTGGCTCCCTGGCTTCAGCCCCCTTTTCAGGGTAGTGAACAGTTCTGTCTTGCTGGCATTCCAGGCACCACTGGGGTTTGAAAAAAAAACTACAGCTAGCTTGGCTGCTCAGTTTTGTGCATGAAACCCAGGGCTTTTGTGCTGTAGGCACCTGAGGGAATTTCCTGGTTTGCAAGTTGCAAAGACCATGGGAAAAGCGTAGTATCTGGGCCGAATAGCTCCATCCCTCATGGCACCGTCCCTCATGGCTTCCCTTGGCTAGGGTAGGAAGTTCCCCGACCCCTTGCACTTCTCGTGTGAGCCGATGCCCCACCCTGCTTTGGTTCACGCTCCGTGGGCTGTACCCACTGTCTAACCAGTCCCAGTGAGATGAGCTGGGTACCTCATTTGGAAACGTAGAAATCACCCACCTTCTCTGTTGGTCTTGCTGGGAGCTGCAGACCAGAGCTGCTCCTATTTGGCCATCTTGCCTGGTAATCCCCACTAAACACTTATTTGCCCTGAAATGATAGTCCTTGGTTTCTTTCTATGAAACACTTCTAGAAACGTTATGGATTTCATTAATTGCATCTCCAAAATATTTGGTTTTAAGTTCCACAAAAGTTTTGATGCTACTTGCTTGTTTTTTTTTTTAATTCCTTCATTGTCATGTTAAGAAACTAAGCCTGTTTATAAACTCCACATAGATCTTTTGTGTAATGGTTATGAGCAGGTTTTAATGAAATTTGAGAGTGTCTCTAGAGATCACAGATACCGGGGCCTTTAACATTGTGGCGTTGCTTAGCAACCTGGAAGTCATTACATTTCCAGGCTCTGTAATAACATGATATACTTTTCTTTGCCAGTCTCTGATGAAAATGCAATGGAAATAATCCATTTCTAAAGGTTGCACTCTATGAGTGGGTGGCAAAATAGATGTTTTTTTCTTTTTTTGTGGCCTGGGCAGGTTTTAATTCAGTACACAAAGTATTGTTTTCTGACTGTTGTATGTGACAGAGTAAAATATATTTCAAAATGATTTTTTTTTTTGAGATTTTGTCTCACTCTGTCACCCAGGCTGGAGTACAGTAGTGTGGTCTCGGCTCACTGCAACCGCTGCTTCCTGGGTATGAGGGATTCTCGTGCCTCAGCCTCCCGAGTAGCTAGGATTACCGGTGGCCGTCACCACGCCCAGCTAATTTTTGTATTTTTTTTAGTAGAGACGGGTTTTCACCATGTTGACCAGGATGATCTCGATCTCCTGACCTCAGATAATCCACCCTCCTTGGCTTCCCAAAGAGCTGGGATTACAGGCGTGAGCCACCACACCTGGCCCTTTTTCTTTTTCTTTTTTTTTTTTAAAGACAGGGTCTCACTCCATTTGCCCAGATTAGAGTGCAGTGGTGCAATCTCAGCTCACTGCAGCCTTGACCTCCCAAACTCAGGTGATCCTCCCACCTCAGCCTCCTGAGTAGCTGGTACCACAGGCATGTGCCACCACACCCTCCTAATTTCTTGTATTTTTAGTGGAATCAAGGTTTTGCCATGCTGACTCCAGGTCTCGAACTCCTGGATTCAAGCAAGCTGTCTGCCTCGGCTTCCCAAAGTGCTGGTACAGGTGGGGGCCACCGTGCAGGGCCTCTAAGATGATATGCTTAAAAGGAAGGCCCACTTCTGAAATAATAATTGTAAATGCCATAGCAGTTGTTAACATACGTTAGAGTACTCTCATCATTTTGAAAAGAAAATGTTCAAATTTTATTAGTTGTATTCATTGGCCACCAATTTATGCAAGAATGTCTGTTTATTCTTATTTAATTAATTCTACCCAGTTATTTGCAGGTATTAGGTAGATTTTAAGAGTGTAAGAAAACCGTATGCTCTAGGTAGGAGCAAAGCAGGTATAAATGAATGAAAAGTTTGATGTACTATTTTGAAAAAATATTTTGTAATTTTTTAAGCAGTATTTTTTTAATTACGAAAGCAATACAGTTTATACATGAATTTCATAACAACATTGTTCATAATAGCCAAAAAGTAGAGACAACCCAAATGTAATTCAATTGATGAATGAATAAATAAAATGTGGTATACCATAAAATAGAGTATTTTTCAGTCATGAAAAGGAATGAAGTACTGGTACATGCTACAACATGGATGGATCTTGGAAACATTATGCTGAGTTAAATAAGTCAGACACAAAGCACCACATGATGTGTGATTACATTTAAGTAAAATACCCAGAATAGACACATAGATTAGTGATAAGTGGAATCTACAAATCTACAGAAAGATTGTGGTTGCTGGAGGCTAGAGAGAGAGGGGAATGGGTGTGACTGGTAATGCGCATGAGTTTATTTTGGGAATGATGAAGGTGTTCTAAAATTGATTGTGGTGATGGTTGCACATTCTGTGAATATACTAAAAAGCACTGAGTTTGTATACTTTAAAATGATGAGTTTTATGGTATGTGAATTTGTTATTTGAAAAAATCACAACACAGGCCGGGCGCGGTGGCTCACGCCTGTAATCCCAGCACTTTGGGAGGCTGAGGCAGGAGCATCATGAGGTCAGGAGATTGAGACCATCCTGGCCAACACAGTGAAACCCCGTCTCTACTAAAAACATACAAAAAAATTAGCCGAGTGTAGTGGTGGGTGCCTGTAGTCCCAGCTATTCAGGTGGCTGAGGCAGGAGAATGGTGTGAACCTGGGAGGCAGAGCTTGCAGTGAGCCGAGATCACGCCACTGCACTCCAGCCTGGGAGACTGAGCAAGACTCTGTCTCAAAAAAAAAAAAAAAAAAAAAATACAACACAAAATGGAGTATATAGTGATGGTTGATAACTTGGAAAATACATGAGCACAAAGAAGAAAATAATGTCTTCCTTAAACGTATAATGCATAGATTAATGTAGTTACAATATTTTGGTTGTTTTCTTGTCACACACATGACATATATGTATGCATATGTATATACATTCATACATATATACATATACATATATTAACATATTTCTAAATGAATTAGGATTGTAAATCATAATGGTGAAATTTCATGTGTTTATTTTGCTGGCTCCCACAAAATTCCATTGAAGTAATCAAAATAAGTATGAAAATAAGTAAAAATGCACAATCTCACTGTAAACAGGGCAAAGTATCAATAATAGATACCTAATTTGAGAAATTTCTAGAAGACAGAGCTGTTTTGACAGAGTGTTCAGGATTGAGAAGACCACATACCACCATAAGCAGGAAGCAGGCTTATGGAAAAGTCCTGGAGGAACTCCAGACTCATGGACAGGGGTTTTGAGGCAGAGCGAAGTGTGGGCCCCACTTCCAGCCATGGTGCTGCTCACCACAGGATATTCCCCAAGGTGCCCTGTGGGTGGGCACAAGAGTAACTGAATTCTGGACTGGATTGTCCTGGTCCCCCAGAGCCATCGCCCTCCGCCAAAAAAGACTCTCAACCTTCCATCACTGTTCCTCCTCTGAATCAATATCTTTATTCTTTTCTCATCCATTTCTCACTAACTCCAGGGTGAGGCTGCCTACAGCTTTCAGCAGCATCTACTTAGGAGGAGATCCCCAAGTAAATCAAAGCGAGATCTTAAAAATTACTGAGATATCTCATCAGGCTGCCAGTACTCATAGACCTTCATTTATGAACATGAACAGACAAGGAAGAATTGCTGGGCATTTGAGGAAGTCCATAGCCAAAGAGAGGCCACAGGGGATCCCGAAGGCCAATAGTCATGGGAAAAACAAAGATAATGTAAGAAACAGGTCTTTAAAAATATCTAATTTGTACAAACATGACAACTTGAAAGATTTCCATGAAATATGACTTTCAGATTTTAAATCCCAGTAGAGGGATTGAGTAACAGTACACGCTGACAAAAGTCACATGACTTACTTACAAGAGTACCTTGGAGAATTCTCTCTGAGCACAGAGTGAGAGAAATGTTAAGAACTGTGGCAGGTAGATCCAACAAATTCAAAAGCCGTTTGTGGGAAATGTATATTAGCACCACAGGTCTGGTGATCTACTGAAATTGAATACCCTCCCGGCATAGAGAAAAGGGACAGAAAGAAGACTTAACTGTGGCATATGGACATTTCCCCCACATTGTCCACATGAGGGCAATTTGCATATTGTATATATTCATGTTTATATCCACAATAGTATAATATACAGTGGTATAGAAAATTGTAGACATATACTGATATATAATAAGTATATCTGCACACAATAAGTGTATATGTGTGTATATATACATAATAGGTATATAGATAAAGTGTGTGTGTGGGTGTGTGTGTGTAGCCATATTTTCCAAAGACAGGTGTTTAGGGCATTTCATTTGTAGAATCAATTGAACTGGATATTACTACATATTTACTTAGATCAAATAAATAGAATTGTATTGTACTGTTAAAACATAAAATGTATGCTGTTACTCTCAGAAGTACACATTTTCTAGGGAATGATATTTCCAATATCATAATATAGAAAGACCATCTTACCTACTTTCCCTCATATTTCACCTAAGTGGTTGTCCCTCTTTGGTGAGAACCACTACAAATGTGTTTGCCTTGGTTTCCCACTGAAGTGTTTAGAGGAATTCAAGAAGTGCATTGCCCCTATGGTGAAGCCAGGAGGCCATTGGGCTGGGATTCTTTCTGTGTTGCCCAGGGCTCTCTGCTATGGGGAGCTGAATGGACACCTGGAGTGCTACTTGCTGTTTGCTTTGAGGACATCCCCAGCTTTTGAAATGGTGACATTATTAGCCTGGTTTGTGAGACTGTCCCGTCTTTCTGGATTGGAACATTTAACCTCTGCAGCCTTTCAGTACGTGTAATTAACAGATCACCCTTTGTTGAGGAAAATAGTGAATCTGTCCAAATGGTTTTTGAACAATTAACTTTACAATCTGGAGTATTTGATTTTAACCAACTTGATTTATGTCTTTAATCAAGAAAATCAATAATCTTAACTTTATTTTTTTAAAGCCTGTAGTTTATTTGATACGGCCTTATGATATAGTTGTCTTTCCATTGGGGTAGATGAAATTTAATTCATCTTTAATTTAATTCTCACAAGGTGCTGCTTCAGTATTTGCAATGAAAACACTCATTTAACGTAATGGTGAAGAGCAGGGGCTTGGGGGTTAGGCAGCCTTGGGTTCAAGTCTCAGTTTTATTTGGTAAATAATTGGGCAAGTAACCTATCTTCACTGAGTCTCAGTTTTCTATCATAAAAACTAGACATAATGATATTTCTACCATAAGATTGTTACGAGAATTAAATGAGATATAGTGTAAGCAAAGTGCTTAGCATGTGCCTGGAATGTAAGTGCTTGAAACTATTAATTGCTATTGTCATTATCATCGTTTTTATTCCTATGTTGTATTAATCTTCTGACTGCAGCAAAAAAATTAGTTGTCTTATTTTCCAGATACATAATACTTTTGCCCACAGAATTGCAAAACATTAGGACATGAACAATATCTGCTGGTTATTTGAGACTATTTTGAATTTGCTTCATTAAAATTTCATCAAACTTCAAGATGGTGAAGGTTACCAGATATTGTCAAATTTTGTTTATCCCCTTCTTTTTCTTAAATGAGGCAAGTGTTACTGTTTACTGTGATGTGAAGAAACACTCATTCATGGCATGCCCTGGTAAGACAGCCAGATTTTCCACACCACATATTGAGCTTATCTGGCAAAAAGAACTTCTGGATTCAAAATCCTGAGTATAGTAAAAATGCTGAAATACTGCCATCTCTGGGATAGCTTTTGTGATGGAGATGACAGGACCTCTAGCCCCTTGCTATTCAAAATTTGCAGCCAAATCAGTACTTGGGAGCCTATTTGAAATTCAGAATCTCAGGTCCCACCCCTTGCCTGCAGAATCAGTATCTGCATTTTAATGAGATCCCCCAGATGATTCATATGCATATCTTTTTAGAAATGCTGCTCTAGAGATTGCTCCTGAACAATCTAGAAGGGTGATTATTGAAACTGTAAAAAAGATTTGCATCTGAGGGTTTCACTTTTCCAAATCTAGTCTGTCTCTAGCTAGTTCCATATACTTTCACTTATGTTTGCTGGAAAGGGGACTGGACCTCCAATTTGTGTTTGTTTGTTTATTTCTAGAAGACCTGCTAACATCCACTTGGGAAAATCTTTCTATTTCTTTAGTTTTTCTTTATTAAATGATAATTATAACATTCAGCCTTGGCATATGTTTATGGTCTCTTGCCTCTAAAGTCTCGTTTATCTAGTAAAGAATTCACAAATGGACAGACTTTGAGCAGCAGTAGAAGAGAAATACCAGGAAAAAAATACTGATTTAATAAACCTGTGGAACAGGCTAGCCAAAACAGTACAAGAGTTTTCTTATCTGTTAGAATGATAATATTTATATACTGATGCCTTAATAATGTAGTAACATGCAAGGGGCCCAGCACAGGGCCTGGTGGAGGGCAGGTGGGCCAATGTTGTTGCTGATCAATCAGTTCAGGAGCAAAGGTCAGCAAATGGGCAGGAGGTAGAGTGGGAAGTATTGAGTGAGCCCTTCCAGATAGTTAATCACCAGTGACTGGATTAAGAGAAGAGGCTTGGGCCGGGTGCAGCAGCTCACACCTGTAATCCCAGCACTTTGGGAGGCCAAAGTAGGAAGATCACTTGAACCCAAGAGCTCAAGACTAGCCTAGGCAACATATTGAGACCTTGTCTCTACAAAAAATATATATTTTTACATTAGCTGAGGGTGGTGGCACATGCCTGTAGTCCTATCTACTCAGGAGACTGAAAGTGGGAGGATAGCTTGAACTGGGGAGGTCAAGGCTGCAGTGAGCTGAGATCACACCACTGCACTCCAGCCTGGGCAACAGAGTGAGACCCTGTATCTACAGAAAAAAAGAGAGAGAATTTGGATGGAGGGTTCACATCTTCACCCTGCCCCTTCCTTGGACACATCACTTAACGTCTCAAAACTGAATGGTAATTTACCTGATAGGGCCCTTTTATGAAGATTACAGCACATAGATATTCAAAATGTTTGTCATAGTGCTTGGCACAGAGAAAGCCATCAAGAAAAGACAAATGCATACATGCATGCCCATGCCCACAGATATATACTTTGGAAATGGCAGTTGTCATCTTAAATGTGTGGACTATCCCTACTATATTATAAGCTTTCATCCTGTTTCTTCAGGGAAGGTTCATTTCTGTTTGATCATGCACACCCTTCCTGTCAGTGGTACACACCTTCTGCTGAGGGGTTCAGTGTTGAGAGAACTAAAATGTACACTGCATAATGCACACATTTTTATTGCTTGCCTCAGCAAGAAACAGAGCTGTGAAGTCAGCTTTATTGGAGCCACAGAGAGATGTAGGAAGCTATCCTGGGCCAGAGCCTCCCAGCACAGAGGAAGCCTGTTTCCTGATTCACCAAACCAGGCATCCGCCTTGCTGTGTCTAACTCAGGAGAGCACAGAGCAGTCAACAGAGCTGCTCATGACTTATGCATGAAGATAGGTGATCCCATCTGGCCTCCCTCAAAGCCTTGATCCTTCCCTGCTGCCAACAGATAATCCTCAGCCCCTGGGGAACCAGAGGACCACTGCCAATTACTGCGGGAATCTCTATGTGCCCCCCGGGGAGCTCCTTATGCCTTGTTAGGCTTAATTGTGTGGCCACTGAGAGCTGGAGCCTCTGGTATTGTCTCTTCAGTGACCCTGGGGCATTGTAGGGACAGGCAGTGTGGCTCAGAGAGTCCACTGCAAAGTTGCAGGTCTCCTGCCTCCATTACCATTACAAAGGCTGGAGAATAGCCAGCCTGCTGGCGAGGCTTCAGCTGCAGCAAGTGACACTGGAGACTGCATCACTGCACAGAAACTTACCAGGAACAGTGCAGCCAGATCAGGGCTCTGCTCTCTTGGTGCCTGGATCTCCTGCTCCTAAGCTGTTGTGAAGCTAGAATGTTCTCTGTTGCTAAGTGCTTCTCCCAGGGATGTTCTGGTTATTGTCAACAATTGTTAATCAGATGACTCTATAGACTGGGAAACAGTTTTCTTCAAAGTTACTGTTTGACCTTTGTCTTAATAATGATGTAAAATTCACCCACGTATTGAGTGTTTACTGCCTCTAGGCTGACCACTGACTGAGTCATTGATGTGGATAATATTGGAACAACCTAATGAGAGGAGATACTATTAACCCCATTTTAGAGTTGAAAAAATCTGAGGCATAGGAGGCTGGATGAGTAAGTGGTGGAGCCAGGATTTGAACCGAGATATTTTAGCTTAACAGTTTAGCCATCATCATCATAGTATATGCTGTATATGATACATGTATACTGTATATGATACTAGGTATCATATGCTAGATAAGGAAGAGTTGGCAAAATCCTCTAGGGATCTATTTTTAGGAATGTGTTGCTGATTCGAATGTTCTTAACCAATCTCTGCTTTATCAATGGCTTCAATATGTCAGTCTCTATTTCAGTCACAAATATGAATTCTACCTTTTCTGTTAAAATTGTCTTTTCTCAAAAAAATTCCAGAATAATACAGCATCGTCATACCTAGTAACTTTATGAACACTCCAGTCAGTACACTGGAGGGGTTGCATTTTTTGTGTCTTTAAGCCACAAGTCTATGCCTGTAGGTTTTCACACCTGAAATAAACTTGCTAGACTCAACTGTCTTATGATAGTTAACCCTGTGCTGTCTGACACAACTGAAAAGTAGGCTCCTCTGGTTAATCGAGGTATTTGACCAATGATACTCTCAGGAAGCAGAGTGCAGTAAGATAAGCTTTATCAGCAAAACTCTTCCCTGCACAAATTAATCTTTGTTCAACTGTTTAGAATGCCTTTCTGAAAATACAGTGACCCATATGGTATTATAAACAGTAGAACATCAAGTAAAGCCTCAATTATCTTGTTTTACAAGCCTGCTGAAGCTCTTACTTCATAATGACATAGATACAAAAATAGCTGACTTCCCTAGACACAATACCAAAATTCTAGTCTATCTTTAAAGACTTTACTTACATTGAATGAAGATTCATCATATCAAAATTAGAGTAAGATGCTGCATTTTATTGTTATGAATATTTCACACTCATGCAAACATGTGCAGAAAACAAAATAATAAAGACTTGTGTAACCACCACCCAATAAAATGCTGCTTTAAAAAAAGGTTGTAGTCCGTCACATCAGGATATGAAAACTTATCTCATAGTAGTTTGTGATATAAAATAATCTCCAAATAATGATGTACTTTTAACCATATAGCTTTCAAAGTTCTAAACAGTTTCATTTGTATGTCCAGCAAGTTCTGGATTTAGTCAGCTGCTTCCACAAAGAATGGCCCACTGTCAGGCCTGATCCTAGGAAAAGATGAGTTTGTGTCCAAGAGCACTTTTCAAACAATAGGGTAAGGAATTCATATTTTTTTGTTAATTTTATGTATTTTTTCCTGGCTTTTATGTTACCAAATTGGAGTTTTCTCAATCAGATCTAACTTTACCATTTTCTATTTAAAATCTTTTTTTTTTTTTTTTTTTTTTTTTTGAGACGGAGTCTTTGCTTCTGTCGCCGGGCTGAGTGCAGTGGCCGACTTCAGCTCACATGCATAGCTCCGCCTTCCCGGGTTTACGCCATTCTCCTGCCCTCAGCTCCGAGTAGCTGGGACTACAGGCGCCAGCCACCTCGCCCGTGCTAGTTTTTTTGTATTTATTCAGTAGAGACGGGGTTTCCCGGGTTAGCCAGGATGGTTCGATCTCCTGACCTCATGGATCCGCCGTCTCGGCTGGGATTACAGGCTTGAGCCACTGTGCCTGGCCTTAAAATCTTATAAAAGATTTTTAAGCCCATCATCTTCTCTCTCAGCTGATGACCTTCATATGTCACTGAGAAAACAGGAGATAAGAAGAGAACACCTCAGATTCTCTCCCCGATATCTGCCATCTGCCTGCACCTGTGCCACAAGGCTGCTCTTCCCTCTTACTGGAGGAGCTGACTCCTCCTTGAGGCTGAGCCCTCAGCTTCTGCACCAGATCTAGCTTTTCCTGCTTGCTCAAGGACATCCCATAGCAGATGTCCCCTTTCTCTCTCCTGCATCATCAAAGCTCCCCTTCCTGGGTCTTTCCCATCAGAATATGATATGCTGATATATCACCCATCTTTTTTTTTCCTTCCTTTTTTTTTTTTTTTTTTGATTTCCAACTTTTAAGTTCAGGGATACATGTGCCGGATGTGCAGGTTTGTTACATAAGTAAAAGTGTGCCATGGTGGTCTGCAGCGCAGATCATCCCATCACCTAGGTATTAAGCCCAGCATCCTCTAGCTGTTCTGTCTGATGCACTCCCTCCTTCCATCCCTCAGCCTCTGACAGACCCCAATGTGTGTTGTTCCCCTTCGTGTGTACATGTGTTCTCATCGTTCAGCCTCCTACTTATAAGTGAAAACATGTGGTATTTGGTTTTCTGTTTCTGGATTAGTTTGCTGAGGATCATGGCTTCCAGCTCCATCCATGTCCCTGCAAAGGACATGATCTCAGTCCTTTTGATGGCTGCATAGTATTACATGGTGTATATGTAGCACATTCTCTTTATCCAGTCTATCATTGATAGGCAATTTAAGTTGAGTTAGTGTCTTTGCTGTTGTGAATGGTGTTGCAGTGAACATACATGTGCGTGTATCTTTGTAACAGAATGATTTCTATTCCTTTAGGTATATACCCACTAATAGGATTGCTGGGTCAAATGGTATTTCTGCCTCTAGGTCTTTGAGGAACTGCCACACTGTCTTCCACAATGGGTTGAACTAATTTCCACTCCCACCAACAGTATAAAAGCATTCCTTTTTCTCCACAACCTCACCAGTGTTGTTGTTTTTTTGACTTTTTAATAATAGCCATTCTGACTGGCATGAGATAGTATCTCATTGTGGTTTTCATTTGCATTTCTCTAATGATCAATGATGTTGAGCTTTTTTTCATGTTTGTTGGCTGCATATGTGCCTTCTTTTGAGAAGTGTCTGTTCATATCTTTTGCCTACTTTTTAATGGGGTTGTTTTTTTCTTGTAAATGTTTAAGTTCCTTGTAGATGTTGAGTATTAGACCTTTGTCAGATGGATAGATTGAAAACATTTTCTCCCATTCTGTAAGTTGTCTATTGACGCTAATGATAGTTTATTTTGCTCTGCAGAAGCTCTTTGTTTAATTATAACTTATTTGTCAATTTTTGCTTTTGTTGTAAATGCTTTTGGCATTTTCATCATGAAATCTTCACCCATGCCTATGTCCTGAATGGTATTGCCTAGATGTTCTTCTATGGTTTTTATAGTTTGGGGTTTTACATTTAAGTCTCTAATCCATCTTGAGTTGATTTTTGTATATGGATATCACCCATCTTTAAAAAAGAAAATAAAAGCCTCTCCAGATCCACATACCTGTCTAACTCTGCCCCCATTTCCCTACCTGCCTCCCTAACAAAACTCCTTGGGAGAGTTGTCTAGACTCACTGTTTCCAGCTAGCTGAGCATCTGTACCTGCTACTCTTGCTGGTGACTAGTGAATGATCAGTTATTAGTCCTTGGCTGACTTGGCCTTTGGCACAGTTGGTGTCTCCTCCTTCAGGAACACTCTCTCCCTTGGTTTCTGGGACACCCTACTCTCTCGCTGCTCCCGTCACACTGACCATCTCAATCTCCGTGGCTGGTGTCTGTAAACGTTGCAGTGCCTGCCTGAAGATTGGGTTCTAAGACTGCTACCCCCCATTCATCTCAATCTCCGTGGCTGGTGTCTGTAAACGTTGCAGTGCCTGCCTGAAGATTGGGTTCTAAGACTGCTACCCCTCTCCATCTGAGTTTGCTCCCTAGGGGAGCTCGTCCAATTTCTAGCTTTTTCTATCATCTCTACACTTAGGCCTCTGTATTTGTACCTTCAGCCCACCCAGAGCCTGAACTCAAGTCTGACAGAGTTAGCCGCATGCGCCACATCTTCACCCACTTGGCTCATTGGCACCTCGGGCTTCTCATGGCCTCCCCAGGCCTGCTCCTCCCTCACTCCTGTTCGCCTTAGTCATGGCGGCTTCAAGTTTCCCAAGTCAGACCTTGCATCAGCAAGTCATGCTTCTTCAGTAGGGTGAACTCTGAGCAGAGGCCTGAAGGGAGTGAGGGAACAAGTCATCTCTAACTCTTCCCTCTCTCACACTCCACCCCATTTACCAACCCATTTTGTTGGCCCTACTTTCAATGTATGTGAAGAATCTGATCATTTTTACCACCTCCACTGCTCCCACCCTATCCGTCACCCCACACACGGCTTATTGTCTTCCTGCTTCCACCATTGCCCCTCACCCCCACCCCAGTTCATTCTCAACACAGCAGCCAGAGCCATCCCCTTAAAACCTAAGTAAGTTTATGGCACGCAAGCCATGGACTGGCTCTCCATCTCGGACTAAAATCCAGTTCTACCTCATCTTCGAGGCCCTTGCAGTCAGCCTCCACTACCACACATCTCACTTCCTCTCTGGCAACTTTTCTTCCTGCTCACTCCAATCGTGATGCACTTGCTGTTTCTGAGACACGCCAAGTATACTTGTACCCCCAGGCCTTTTTATGTGCTCTACTCTCTTTCTGGAAGATTCTTCCACATAACTATGTAGCTTCCTCATTTCCTTCCTTCAGGTCTTTACTCACATGTCACCCTGTCAGAGAGGCCTTCCCTGAGCAGCCTGCAGGAACAGGCGCCCCTTTCTCTGCCTCTGCATCCTCTGCCTCCTGATTGAGCTTTCTTTATTCCCTTTACACTTACTGTCTTTTCTTACTGTGTGTTGCCTATTTGCTTGTTTATTTTCTGTTGTTTATCTGCCCCTCTGATATACAGGCACTACATAGATAATGAATTCGTACATTCTTATCCTCACTGCTGTATACTTAGCACCTATACTTGGACTAGGGATATGGTTTGTTTAAATAAATGAGTATAGTTTTTGTAAACTAGGCACCTGTTCCTCTCTGGAATGGGCTTGAGCCACAGTCTGTTCTGTGGAGCCCACTCCATTGTGGTGTGTTTGCCCTCCAATGCCCTGTAGCTAGAGATCACATGAGAGGCAGTGTGGTGTAATGGTGAACAGCACAAGTTCTGGAGCCAAAGTTGCCAAGTTTGAACCTGCCTCCAGCACTTACTAGCACTCTGACCTTAGATAGGTTACTTAACCTGTCTGTGCCTCCAATTTCTTCATCTGTAGAATGGGCTTCTAATAGTTTTCTCTTTTTATACATGAGGCTATTGTGAGGACTAGATGAGTTATTTCTGTAAAAGCAGTTAGAGCAGTGCCCAGCACATGATAGATGCTAAGTGTTAGTTGTAATATTTTTATTCATCTTTGGATCCTCCATGACTCCTGTCACAGTAGGTTGAATTAAGTGAGCTTACATCAAATCTACATGCCTCCTTTTGGAGGTACAGCATAAGCAGGAGGGGACAGCATCAGATTGGCAAGCAGCAGACCTATACCTATGCCTGAGCTGTTACCATTTCATGAATGTGTTCGACAAACATGTTTTGAGCCCTACTCTGTGCTAGGCTCTGCATTGGGCATGGGACAAATGGCAATGAGCAAACACAGATGACAGTCTCCAATGTCAGGGATCTCTCAGCTCCACCCTGTTTAGCTGTGAGATCCTGGTGTCCCAGTCTCAGAAACTGACACCGCGGGAAGCAGACCACATGCAATCTATAATTGCATCTTCTGGCTCCCACCCACTCTGAGGCTGTGGGGTGTTCCTGCCAGCCCAGCACTCCGGGGAGCATTCTGCCCCACATGCCATGGACACACCCTCACAGTTGGATCGAGGCTGCTGACTTGGGCTGTCACTTATTCTCCCTACAATGTCTTTCATGAGGAGGCAAGATTTTCATGTCGAGTCTAGGTTGAAGTCTCCACTCTACACTGGGAAACCTGGGATAAGTTACTTAACTTCCTTAAGTATTTATTTTCTTTATCAAAAACTGGAGATTATAACATCTTAGTGTAAAGATCAAATGTTTACCCAAATGTCCTCACATATTCCAAGCTTCTAGGGTGATAATTTCCTTTAATCTCCAATAAAACAACTGCTTTACTCTGGGGTCCAGCACCCTCCAATGGTTGCAGAAGATGCCTGAAAAGTGGAAGGGGCTTAGACCCTAGATTCCACACCCCAAATTCTTGCTTGTGACTCACTATGACACCTTTTGCCTTCCTCAGAGCATGGACCTGAGCCTCTCTATTTCACCTATTTCATGGGCAGGTGTGGGGAGCAGGTGTTTTCAACCTGCTGCCTGAACTGCTAGGCCTCATTCTGCCTTGCACCCCACTTCTCAGGCTTCCCTCTTCCCTTCACTCCTGCTCCCTTCCTTGAAGCTGCTCTCCAGACACCTGGCCCTGATGGGCTTTGTCTGGTTTCAACTTCCACTCTGATTCTGTCTTCCTTGTGAAACATCCTAACCAGAAGAACATCCATTTTCTTAGCAAAATTAAATCTTTATTTTAATTTTCTGATTGTACAGGTAACATATAACCTTTAGAGAAAGCAAAGCATTACAGCAATGAGTGAAAATGTTAAAAAGAAACGTATCTCAGAAAAGGGAATCATACTGTACGTGTCCCACAACTGCCTTTTTGCACTGTCTTGTGAGGCGTGGAATTTTTAGTCTAGTTAAGCTACGCTTAATAAGTAGTAAGGATATAGTTCCCGATGCTGTGATTTGGGATGCCACCATATCCTCAGACCTCTGTGAGTGATTGTATTAAAGAAGAACAGTCACTGAGAATTTAGAGACAGGAGAGACTATCAAGAGAAAGGGCAAGAGATGATGTGCACCTGACAGTGACAAATCAAATGTATTCCTGCAAGGCAGCTTCAGGTCTTGTCTATGTGTCTGGCGTATCCCAAGGACTGCCACATCTCAATCTCATATTAATAGGACTCAACGTGTTTTGAGTAATCCTCTTTCCTTTATAGAAAAGCATGTAAAGTCACAGAAGAGCCAAAGAGCAGTTGGCATGGAGAACACAGGGGCCAGGGCTTCTCTGGGGCGGCCTCAAATATGGAAACAAATTTAATTACATGGGCTATGACCTATTTCATCTCACCAAGGTCAGAATGATAAACAATTTAAAGAAGTTATAATTTTGTGATAGTTAGATATCCAGGTGCTTATCTGAAAGAGGCTGTGGGATATCCTTCAGGCTAGAAAAATGGTTTGCATAGAGTATTTGTTCTCAAGTTTTCTGTTTTGAATGTGATGACATTTTTAAGCTAGCTCTTCCACTTTAGCATATCCAGTAATGAAATAAACAAAGTGTAAAATATGAGACAGTGCTAGTTAAATATTTATACCAGCCCTACCCTGTCATTTCTTCAAACTATTAAAATGTAATGTTTTTATATGAAATCATTATAAATTTATAACAAGCCTAATCTGTGGTGATGCACTATTCCATGGGCTGTGAATGATCGTTCTAAATTTCAGTTGGCAGATGCTTTCTCTGAGTGATGTGCTAGGATGATTAGTTCCTATGATGCAGTATAAGAATATGTCTTCTAATTTCCATAAAACGTGAGTGCTGATTATACAGTTTGATTTGAGACCTTCTAAAATATTTTTTCAAACAACCATCTTGACAGTCAGCTCTCCTACAATAAGAAAGTTGGTTATGAATACTGCCCTGAAGACTTTCTATCCCAAAATCTCTATTAAGAATGTGTCCATACAGGGAATTACTCTTTGAAAAGATCACTGAGTCTTCAGGAGGGGTACAATAATTGATCTGTAAGTAGAAGTTAGGTTTTGTCAGGCTTTTGACAAGCCCAGTGGCAGTTTTGAGTTTGGAGGCTGAGATTCAACCCAGGATTGTATCTCTTTAGATGTGGGTGGACCGAAAGCTACCATTCTAAGGTAATTGAAGAGTATAGGCGTGCCATTCCACCTCAGAGCATCTCTGTCTTTTGGGTCTTCTCTGAAAGTCATCATTAGTTTCTACAATTTTACCACTAGAGATCTTTCTTTGGGTACAAGCACTCCTTAATAGACAAACACTCTTGAAAAGGTAGTGTCTTTACCCTTAGCACAGTTATTTTCCTGGCAAACAGGAGTTTTCTAGCTGCTTTCCAGTGTGGTAGAGAGCTGAGAGCAACCCCTTTAGAAATGACGAACAGGAACCTCACAGCGCTTTGAGGCATATATTCAGAGAAGGGAAAGATAGCCATCGCTAGAGGGAGGGGCATCCACAGGTAGAGGTGAGGTCAGCAAGCCATTCTGGATTTCTGTAATAAAACAGAGGTCAAGTGTTCAGCCTGGAGAAGACTGCACAGAAGTGCTCGTCTGCAATTACATGTGTCTGTAATTGAATACAGATTTGTAAAAACAAGTTATAATCTTGTAAACACAGCTTTAGTGGGCATGCCTGAACCTAGCAGAGTTTGGTTGCCCCATCTCAGAGTGGGACCTCATTTCCTGGTCTTCCAGGACCCTTTTGTAACCTGACTTTTGTCAAACTTCTGCTTGTCCCCAGCTTAAGGGCAGAAAGTATAATAAAGAGTTCTCTACTGTGTCCTTACCTCAAAGAATCCCCAGTCTAACAGGTAAGAGATGTGTTACCTTACATTGTTGTCATACAATGTTTGTAATTTAATGAGAACTCTCTGCAACCATGTCCATAAATGAGTTAGCCTGTTTGAAAACCAGGTTCCACGGAAATCTCTGAAACAGCCAGAGAGGCTTGATTTATAGTGGATACAATCTATGGAAATTATGGGCAGTGACACTTGGGAAAGAAGCCCTTGCCACGTTATTCAAGACTTCAGTAAAAGCAGATTGGACTCCATGGTCTTGAAAGGCCCCTCCCCATGGTCTCGAAAGGCCCCTCCCCATGAGTTCATGATATCACCATGGCCCCTGCTCAGCCACTGTGGACTGAGGGGAGAAGGCAGGGAGTGACAGAGTGGCCAGCAATGAACCAAGGATGGTCATTCTCTTACGTGGCTCACACTGGACTGCACATCCCAGCCTCCCTTGCATTCAGGTTCAACTAATGATGTGTGAGGGCATATGTGTGACTTCTGGGTTGAGTTTCCTTGGCAGGCAGTGGTGCCTTCTCAGCCCTCTCTCCGCCTATTTGCCAGCTGCATGCAGAGGGCTCTGGGATCCTCATGGGACATTGGAGCCCCACAATGGAAGGAGCATGGGTCTCTGAGGCACCAGGTAGTAGGCCACCTTTGTAATTTGTATTGAATTGCCTATCAGAAGAAACAAGAAATAAACTTCTAAGGTGTTTAGTCATTGAGATTTGGGTGAAGGAAGGGATGGGGAGGTATCTGTTACTTCATCTAGCATTATTTTAACTAGTATAGTAGGTGTATCCTATAAAAGTAAGACCAGGAAAGTTGTAAAGCAACCTTTCTTTGTTTTGCAGCAGCAGCAGCAGCAGCAGCAGAGTAGTAGTAGTAGTAGTAGTAGTAGTAGTAGTAGTAGTAGTAGTAGTAATAGTAATTGTAATTATTATTACTATTATTATTAGAGAAAGGGTCTTGCTCCATTACCCAGGCTGGAGTGCAGTGGCATAATCATAGCTGACTGTAGTCTTGAACTCCTGGGCTCAAGTGATCTTCTTGCTTCATCCTACCGAGGAGCTGGGACTATAGACATGAGCTACCATACTCAGCTAATTTTTAAAAAAATTTTTGTAGAAATGGGCTCTCTCTATGTTGCCCAGGCTGGTCTTGAACTCCAGTTCTTGAGAAATCCTCTCCCCTTTCCTTCCCAAAATGCTGAAATTACAGGCATGAGCCACCACACCCAACCTACTTTAGTCATTATTGGCTTTATGTTAACATTCTACTGCTCCAGATTGTTAAAATATGTTAATACAAATTTGCGTCTATATCACAGGCCCTCTGAATAGAGATTAATCTGGTCTGTAGTCGGTGAGGTAGGTCAATGCTTAGTGGAACCAGGTCCTGCTTGTTCTAAGAGTCCGTGGAAATCTGAATTCCAGAGAGGGTTCTAAGATGGGGAGACCCAGGAGCAATGGGTACCAAGCTTAATATTTCTACATAGTAGGCAGGAGACAGTATCCTGGAATAAGCCAAAGTCAAATTGTTTCTTAGATTTCCCAAGTCCAGAAAGGAAGGCTACCACATACAGCTGGCCTTGAAAGCAAGTCCAGTAGAGTAAAAGCTGGGGAGGCGAAAGCAAGAGGCAGATTCTCAGGTCCATGGATACTGTTCTGACACCCACTTGGGTGGAAGATGGTACTGCTCTCTTTTGCTTAAGATTTAAAAATGCATATGTCCTGCTCTTTTGTGAATTGGCCTTGTTTGACCTTGAAGGTTCACACTTCCCTGTTAGCTAGAACCTAGTTAGGCCATCTGAATCATCTGCCTTCCTGCAAGCCAAGCACTCTCCTGTTTGGACTTTGAGCTCTGCAGAGATGAGGCTGGGAACATAGTCCAAGGGAGGAAGTTAAGCAAAGAGGATCTAAGCTGCTCTGCTGGGCAAATCAAAAGGTGACTGTCCTGGGAGGAGAAGTTAGTATGGTGTTTGCTATTTTTGGCTGCGTTGGTGACCAGAGTTCTGATCGTGGGCCAGGACTGAGAGCATGAGGAGAAGCAGCTCATAACTGAAAGAGAGGGGTCCCAGCAATATGAAGGGAACAAGGAAAGCAGTGGGTTGACAGGGGGCCCCCGGCAGTGGGATATGGCTAATTCCTCTATTAGAACATTAGAACTTGATACAGAGATTTAAGTTTTCTTTTATGAATTGCAAATCCCTTCTGATGCTATCAGTAAATTCTGTGATAAGTACTAGTCAGTGGTGCCTTAAGGATAAAGGAAGGGGAAGCCGTGGGCACTCTTGTCAAGGGCAGTGTAGGTGTATGTGGCCCTCACCATTCCTCTGTAGCTACGATGATGGTTGTAGCATTTATGGAGGAGCAGAAAGGGGCACTCGTCATCCTCTAGTCCAGCTGGTAACCAGGAGCCAAGTCAGAGGAAGCCTGCAGCCAAGTGAAGAGCACGAGGCCATGGCCAGATAGCATAGGAACAGGGTGGAGATACTCCAGGCTCCCTCCTTCAAATACGTTATAGCAGTGGTGCTCAACCTTTTTTTCACATGCACCCTAAGGAACCTTTTTTGATTTATTTTCCCTGACTACCTCTCTCTAGGCAATTTTAATATAGACTGTGTCTGTTTATATATTGTCCTCTGGCACAAACCATTGTAATATGTAAGCTTTAGTCCCACTTGCTGAACCAGTTTTCACCACTGTGGAAGCAGTATCACCCTGTTGAGAATGCAGTCCTAGAGGCAGGTGACCTAGACAGGGGAGACGGTCAGATCTTCCACCCTGTGGATAGGATGACCATAGTAGTCCCTTGGGTGTCTGATGCTGGACACAGCAGACAAGATGGGAAAAGAAGCACCTTCTTCCCATCTCGCTTGGAGCCTCACCAGGCATGTGGAGCTTCTCTGTGAGAAGATGGTTCCATTTGGAAAGGCAGAAACTTGGATTCGTCCCAAGGGGAAAGCCTCATCTTTAAGCAGCCAGTGAGACTCTTACGGCATTTTGGAGAGGCCAGGGGTGGAGTGCTACAATTTGTAGCTTGAATGAGAAGAGAAAGGATGAAGCAGTGCCCTCTCAAATACCAACCACTGTGGAATCCCTGGAGGTTCTCATTTTCAGTATTTCAAAATGTACTCTGGAGCGACTGGCCATTATGCCACTTTCCTTCTGCAGCATTTTTGTAAAATTCCTGGTGTATTCCTCAGAAATCAGCCTATGGGTTTTGTCCATCAGGTGCATGTTGCAATTAAAGAGCTCCTGGTTAGACTTTTTGTGAAGAAGGAAGCACCATTAATGTCTGTCTCACACACTCTGACACTCGACCATCCACTACCAATCCCACAGAAGTTGTATTTCCCTCTGTGGTGAGTTGCCTTGGAGGAGAACCAAGGCCTTGAATCACCAGCTTGTTCAGGGGTATATCAAGTCATACTGCTGAATGTAAAGTTCTATGCTACCCAGAAGTTTGCTGGCTTTCCAGAGAACGACTCTTACAAGACTTAACTTATCTTCCGTCCTACGTCCTCCAGTGTGGAGTGGAAAGGAAAGCCGTTCTCAGAGCAATCTGCCAGGGAGAAGTTTATCACCTGACATGCTTAGAGGTTTTGTTTCAATTTCTGCCACATGAATGAGGGAAATCTTTTATTACAAGGTCCTATAGTCCCTTTTATTGATGCTTCTGCGACATCCTGTACTTTCATTCTAGAAGAGGTTGGTGGAAGCCGTTTTCTTGTGAACTTCCCTGTGCTGGAAGAAGAGAACCTGAAGGTTGGTCTCCACAAGGACAAAGCCATGTTAATTTCTCTCCAAAAAGAAATCTGCACGTTTCTGGCAACATCAGCTGACTCCTATGAAGGCTACTCCTGTGCCTGTGTTAGGACAGATACTTGGATTTCTGTATCTCTTCTCTGCTGACAGAGGCAGCCCCAGTGAGTCAGACCTTGCCAAACACAGTGACGCTTATGAAAGACAGTTAAGAATAAACCGTGAATTCACTGCAAAGTCTAGATGATTCTGGAGTTGCTGGATACAAGTAGCTTTGGTTATTATTAAATAACACCCACACACCCCTGGCTGTCAAACAGTAAACCACAATTTCATCTTCTTAGGCAAGCCCTCAAATTGTAGTTTTTTTTAAGCAGCATTACTTTTTGGTTTACACACATAATAAACATTAAAAAGATAGCAAAAGATATTCTTTATAAAGATTATTTCTGTTTATGTTAAGGTAGTAAACTTCCAATGAAATAAAATTAGTTATATGAAAACCTTGTGTTTCTATTTGTGTATGTTTTTCTGGAGAAGGGATCCATAACTTTTGTCCTACTCTTGAAAAGGCTCATGACTCAAAATACGAGAACAAAAGCAAAAGATCAAGAACATGCTGTCCTTCTGCTGAGAAGACAGAGACAGTTAAGTTAGGATGTTATAAGACTATTTTTTCAACTTACACTTTTATTATCTTCTTAGGTTAAATGTGAGAATGTTAAATATAACGAATAGCAAGTTTACATAAAATATGGAAAGGTCTGTTTGTGAATAAATGACTTTCACAAATCACATTTTTCATAATATAGTATTAAATTATAGAATATATACTGTGAGTCTGGAAAATATGCCAATGAAATAGCACAGATAATTTATATTCGCATTAATAATGGCAAGATGGACAAAATAATCTTCATCTTATTTTTCAGGAAGATGTGTGCGGCCTTCATAGTGGTGCTATGGTGATATCTCCTTTACAGGGGAAAATTATCTCTATAAAAATTAAGTTATTTCATTGAAAGTAGGAATAAAATACCTTGGATTCTGCATTTCATATAGCAAGACCCCTCTAAAGAAGAACTTACATGCCTTGTATGTGTGGCCAGAACCCCAAGGGGAAATCAGAGTTTTATGTTTATATTTGACAAATGGACTGAGGGTGGAAAAGACACTATTTTTGCCGTACTTTGCCTTTTCTAGAGTTCAGTTCTACAAGAGGGACAAGGATTTAGAAACTGTTTTTTATTATGACTACTAGTAGTAATTCTGCTACCACTTCTGCTCCTAAAGGTGCCTGTCATGTGTCTGCCTGTAAAATGTTGAGTATTGGTGCATGGAACAGTTTTATGCTGGTCCCTGAGGAAGACTCAGGCATAGGACTACGGGTAGAGAAGTTTGGCTTATGTCATTCCAAGTCAAATGGACCTAGAGGCCAGCTCTCCTGAACCAAGCTAGGTTGTCAGATTTCCTTAAGGATGTCCCTAGAAACCTGCTGTTTCTGAGCATGTGTTATTCAGGAAATACTGAATCACAAGAGTCTATTACTGGTCAAATCACAAGAGTCTATGACTGCCTTCCAGGAGTTATACGAGATATGAATGGAAGGATAGATGGATTATTTGTGATGTGAGAAAAGTTAGCACTATGAATGATAAACTGGGAATGGGGGCATATGGTGAATTCAGTAGGAGTTCAGCCTTCTACCTTATGTGACCTTTAGTATGACCCAAGCCTAGAGATCCTCTGGTCTTCCAGGTGTGCTCAGAATGCATCACTTCAGACTGGAGGGCTTCACCAAACCCATTTCTGTTTGGACCAGTGTCTCAGAGGCTGACTTGGGGAAGAATAAACCACTTAACCCACAGCTTTATAAGGATGCTTTGGTTCCTTGGGTCCCTTGGAGACCTGGTTCTAAGTGACATTACAGAAGACATTCACTTCTCTGGAGTCTCTGGGCTTTCTGAGTCTCCCAGAAGGCTAAGAACTAAGGACCCTGACCTACTCTGGTGAGGTGCCGCCAAACCCTGTTTGTTCATTTTTTACTAAATCAGATTATGTCAAATCTGATATGTCTGTAAATTCATAAATATGGAAGTTCTTTGGAGGGTGATGCGTTATGTAGATATAAAGGACTTCTGTTAACCTCTTTTGATTTTCCCTGCTATAAAACTAACCGTACTCGAAGAAGTCTTACATTTACTCACGTTTTACTGGGGTTTAGTGTATGTACTCGGTTTTATTTATCTCTCTTGGAAAGTTCTTAGGCAGCATAAAGGATGTGGGACTTTGGAGGCAGAAGAATTTTTAGCTGTTTGAGCCTCTCTGAGCTCACTCATCCTGTCTGGCCCCTATCCCTCCTCTGTAAAGCCAGGATAATAATAGGGACATTCTAGCATTGTTTTGAGAAAGAAATCAGTGTCAATAAAGCCCTTGCACAAACTCTGCACTTGGTGGGCACACACTAAATGACAGCCTTTACCCTGTTCTCCAGTACACCTTGTCCTAGACACCCAGAAATGCTGAATTGTATTTGCTGGAGGTGAATGCTACACCTATGTCAAAACTTCATCCTTTCACATTTGAAATCTTATTCTTCTTTTTGCCACCTTTTGGTCCAAGTACTTTTTTTTTTTTTTTTTTTTTTTTTTTGGAGACAGAGTCTTACTTTTTTGCCTAGGCTGGAGTGCAATGGCGCGATCTCAGCTCACTGCAACCTCCACCTCCCAGGTTCAAGCGATTCTCCTGCCTCAGCGTCCCAAGCAGCTGGGACTACAGATGCATGCCACCACACCTGCCTAATTTTTGTATTTTTAGTAGAGATGGGGTTTCACCATATTGGCCAGGATGGTCTCGAACTCCTGACCTCAGGTGATCCGCCTGCCTCAGGCTCCCAAGGTGCTGGGATTACAGGCATGAGCCATGTGTCCAGTGGTCCACGTACTTTTTAAGCTTATTAAATCAGGAAATTTGCCAGCTTATATCCTCCTAATACCTTATTGTTCATGCAAGTAAGAGGTACTGATGCTTCTTGTAAATAAAGCAATATACTAAGGGTTACCCTGCCTTCAGTGGGCCCAGAGTAGATGACATGATGTGGGATAAGAAGTGGCCCATGCACAGAAGGAGAGACTCCTCTTGTCTGGAGACACTCTGGTGAGTTTCTTAGAGAAGGTGGTATCTGACATGAGTTTGCAAACGTGTGCATGATTTGGTCATGCAGATGTGGCAGGAAGAGCATTCCAGATATGAGGAACCATGTGAGCATGAGTATGGAGGCAGGAAAGGGAGAACCATATATATGTAAGAGTGGAAGGGAAGTGTTAGATAGGGTGTTGCATGCATGAAAGGGAAGAGGAGGAAGAAATGAAGTTGACAAGACAAATCTGAACCTGATCTGGGAGAATCTTGACTATCTCATGATTTTTGAGAGCTGGAACACAAAAACTCTGTCTTGTTTACTTGCTGGAATGCTGTAGCCTGTCTGGTTTAGCTTTTTAGACTATGAACTTAATTTCCAACGTAAGAATTCTTTATTTTATGAGTTTTTTCCAAAAATGAAGAGACATTTTGCATGCTAAAGACTTAAAAGCAATATACACATGACAAGTCTAGTTAGCACATGCCTAACTTTGGACTGAGTTGATTATTGTAATAAACTTTAAAGCTGCTGCAATGAGCCTTTGAACTCAGCTAGAGCCGCAGTGACGGCACTTTTATTTAGTGCCTGCTTTATTCAGAAAAAGGTATAAATCTTTACTTGTGAATCCTATGTGGGTTTTTTTTTTCCAGAATATTTGTTCCTGTGTCTAAAAAGGGGGGATTCCAGTGACTAAATTCTGTAATTGGAGTTCTTTGAAGATAAATCCTGAGTAATGACTCTATGTATTGTAGATTATTTTTAAGCCATTAGAAAAGTTTGAAGCTCATCAGCAAAAGCACTGAGTCTATATGTGACCAACTCAAATCCAAATGACTGACTCATACTCTTGTCATGTTAAATGCTTTATACTTAAGAATACTTGGAAAATGATTTTAAAGGAATTATTTCAGAAAAGAGAGCTCAAAGATAGAATATCTCTGCTGTCTTCTTTTCAATTACTTTTACTTCAGACTTAGTTCCACAGCACACAAATGTATGTCTTATTGATTGTGCAATTATTATGAAAAGTAGTTCCCAATGAAAATGAACATAAACCAAAAACTTGAAAATATTAAACTAAATCTAAAAGAATTAAATGGTAGAATTCTTTCTCCATACCCCTTTTGGCCTCCCTCCCTCTGTCACTTCCTCCTCATACCTGCCTTGGTCTGACTTACCTCTTGCCCTCCAGGCATTCCAGTCTGGGTACTGGTGGGAGCACTGAGCGGGTGCCGAGCTCATTTTCTGCAGAGAAGGGAAAGCAAGAATGGCAGTATGCCAAAAAGGATAGCATTGATATTATTGAAAAGGAAACCTAGGGTTCCTTGTGAGACAAATATGAGGACACAATAGGAACTTCCAAAAAGCAGGTAAAATTAAGTCCTGGATGTTGCAATGTGACGCAGCATGAGTGGTGCGTCATGGAAGAGGTGGGAAGAAAAGACAGCCCCACAGAGCATTTGCCACATTCTCAGTGCACCAGGTGAACCGCTCAGTCAACATTTACTGAGTACCTCGTGAAAGCTCCGTACTGCCTTGCTTAAAGCCCAGCCAGCGGGTTCCGCCTGCTCTCAGATGAAGCCGGGAGTCTTGAGTGTGGCTGATGAAGTCCTTCTTGACTTCTGCTTATGTCTCTGTTGTTGCCTCTCACGCATCCTGTCCTTATACTCTGCACCCACCTGTTCTGCCCCTATCAGACTTCCTGTTTGGCTATACCTTTTGGCTCTTCCCTCTGCCTAGAACAGCATTATCTCCCAACACCACCCCCTGTGCTCACCTCCCCCCTACAAATTCCTGCTCTGTATGCAAGTCTTGGTTTATAGCCTTTACCCACTGGGGGCAGATAATGTCTGTGCTACTCCCATTGTAGCATTCATGACTTCGTTATGTATATCTTTAAATTGATTTTACTTTTCTTCAACTTGTATTTTCTTGTGTACATGTGCAGGATGTGTAGGTTTTTTACATAGGTAAACATGTGCCATGGTGGTTTGCTGAATAGATCATTTTGTCACCAAGGTATTAAGCCCAGCATCCATTAGCTATTCTTCCTGATGTTGTCCTTTTCCCCACCCACAACCTCTAACAGGCCCCACTGTGTGTGGTTCCCCACTATGTGTCCATATGTTCTCATAATTCAGCTCCCACTTATAAGTAAGAACACGTGGTGTTTAGTTTTCTCTTCCTGCATTAGTTTTCTGAGGATAATGGCTTCCAACTCCATCCATGTCCTTGCAAAGGACATGATCTCTTTCCTTTGAATGGCTGCATAGTATTCCATTGTTTATATGTACCACATTTTCTTTATCCAGTCTATCATTGATGAGTATTTAGGTTAATTCCATGTCTTTGCTATTGTGAATATGCTGCAATGAACATACACATGTGTGTATCTTTATAACAGAATATTTATATTCCTTTGGGTATATATCCAGTAATGGGATTGCTGGGTCAAATGGTATTTCTGCCTCTAGGTCTTTGAGGAATTGCCATGCTATCATCCACAATGGTTGAACTAAATTGCGCTCCCACCAACAGTGTAAAAGTGTTCCTTTTTCTCTGTAATCTCATCAGCATCAGTTATTTTTTGACTTTTCAATAATAGCCATGCTGACTGGCATGAGATGGTGTCTCGTGGTTTTGATTTGTATTTCTCTAATGATCAATGATGTTGGGCTTTTTTTTTCCGTATTCGTTGGCTGCATGTATGTGTTCTTTTGAAAAGTGTCTGATTCTTGTCCTTTGCCCACTTTTTAATGCATTTGTTTTTTTCTTGTAAACTTAAGTTCCTTGTAGACTCTGGATATTAGACCTTTGTCAGATGGATAGATTGAAAAAAATTTTTCCCATTCTGTAGGTTGTCAGTTCACTCTGATTATAGTTTCTTTTGTTGTACAGAAGCTTTTTAATTAGATCCCATTTATCAATTTTTTTTTTTTTTTTTTTGAGACAGAGTCTTGCTCTGTTACCCAGGATAGAGTGCAATATCATCATCTTGGCTCACTGCAACCTTCACCCCCCAGGTTTAAGCATTTCTCATGCCTCAGCTGCAACTGCAGGTGTGTGCCACCATACCTGCCTAATTTTTTGTACTTTTAGTAGAGACACAGTTTCACCATTTTGGCCAGGCTGGTCTCGAACTCCTGACCTCAAGTGATCTGCCCCCCTCAGCCTTCCAAAGTGCTGGGATTACAGGTGTGAGCCACTACACCCAGGCAATTTTTGCTTTTGTTGCAATTGCTTTTGGTGTTTTCATGATGAAATCTTTGCCCATGCCTATGTCCAGATAGTATTGCCTAGATTTTCTTCTAAGGTTTTTATAGTTTTGGGTTTTATATTTAAGTCTTCAATCCATCTTGAGTTAATTTTTGTATATGGTGTAAGGAAAAGCCAGTTTTAATTTTCTGCATAGGTAGCTAGCCAGTTCTCCCAGCACCATTTATTAAATAGGGAATCCTTTCCCCACTGCTTGTTTTTGTCAGGTTTGTCGAAGATAAAACGGTTGTAGGTTGTAGGTGTGTGGTCGTATTTCTGAGTTCTCTATTCTGTTCCATTGGTCTATATCTGTTCTTGTACCAGTACCACGCTGTTTTTGTTACTGCAGCCTTGTAGTGTAGTTTGAAGTCAGGTAGCATGATGCCTCCAGCTTTGTTCTTTTGGTTTAGTATTGTCTTGGCTATTTGGGTTATTTTTGGTTCCATTTGAATTTTAAAATAGTTAATGTCTAATTCTGTGAAGAATGTCATTGGTAATTTAATGGAAATTGCATTGAGTATGGCCATTTTCACAACATTGATTCTTCCTGTCCTTGAGCGTGGAATGCTTCTTCATTCGTTCATGTCCTCATTGATTTATTTGAGCAGTGGTTTTTAGTTCTCCTTGAAGAAGTTCTTCACTTCCCTTGTTAGCTGTATTCCTGGGTGTTTTATTCTTTTTGTAGCATTGTGAATGGGAGTTCATTCATGATTTGACTCTTGGCTTGCCTGTTGTTGGTGTATAGGAATACTAGCGATTTTTGCACATTGATTTTGTATCCGGAGATTTTGCTGAAGTTGCTTATCAACTTAAGAAGTTTTGGGGAGTATCATTGGCCAGGCATGGTGGCTTACATCTGTAATCCCAGCACTTTGGGAGGCCGAGGCGGGCGGATTGCCTGAGGTCAGGAGTTCAAGACCAGCCTGGCCAACATGGCAAAACCCTGTCTCTACTAAAAATACAAAAATTAGCCAGGCGTGGTGGCATGCACCTGTAATCCCAGCTACCCAGGAGACTGAGGCAGGAGAATCACTGGAACCCAGGAGGCAGAGGCTGCAGTGAGCCAAGATTGTGCCACTGCACTCCAGCCTGGGCGACAGAGCAAGACTCCATCTCAAAAAAAAAAAAAGAAGTTTTTGGGCTGAGACGATGGCATTTCCTAGATATAGGATCATGTCTTCTGTGAACAAAGATAGTTTGACTTTCTCTCTTCCTATTTGAATACCATTTATTTTCTTCTCTTGCCTGATTGCCCTAGCCAAAATTTCCAATACTATTTTGAATAGGAGTGGTGAGAGAGGGCATCCTTATCTTGTGCTGGTTTTCGAGGGAATGGTTTCAGCTTTTGCCCATTCAGTATGATATTGGCTGTGGGTTTGTCATATGTGACTTTTATTATTTTGAGGTATGTTCCTTCAATACTTAGTTTATTGGGAGTTTTTAACATGAAGGGATGTTTAATTTTATCAAAGGTCTTTTCTGCATCTGTTGAGATAATCATGTGGTTTTTGTCTTTAGTTCTGTTTATGTGATGAATCACATTTATTAATTTGCATATGCTGAACCAACCTTGCTTCCTGGGGATAAAGCCAACTTGATCGTGGTGGATAAGCTGTTTGATGTGCTGCTGGGTTCAGTTTTATTGAGGATTTTTACATCGATGTTCATCAGGGATATTGGCCTAAAGTTTTCTTTTTGTGTTGTGTCTCTCTGCCAGGTTTTGGCATCAGGATGATGCTGCCCTCATAGAATGAGTTAGGGAGAAGTCTGTCCTTTTCAATTTTTTGGAATAGTTTCAGTAGAAATAGTACCACCTCTTCCTTTTACATCTGGTAGAATTCAGCTGTAAATCTGTCTGGTCCTGGTCTTTTTGTGGTTGGCAGGCTATTTATTACAGCCTCAATTTCAGAACTCATTATTGGTCTATTTAGGCAGTAGCTGCTTGTGTATTTCCTATATGACTTTAGTTCTAATAACAGTAACAAAACCCTAATTATGAAAGGCCTCTAAATCAGCTTTGATTGTAACATAGACAAGAAAAGTAGAATTAGAAACTTTGGGCTCAATGTCGAGATGGAAGCCTTAGATTGTAGTGCAAGTCTGTTAGCCTCCCAGGCAGCCCTTTTCCTCTCCATTCTGATCTCTCTCCAGAAAATGTGCAGTGGCTCATGGCTGTGCATTTCTGATGTGATTGGGTGTGTTTGCCTGTTGCTATGCATGAAAACTCATAGAGTAGCTTAATTCCAAACCCTCAGCTCATTAATTTACTCTCCCATATGCTTCTGTACTCAACACCAGCCAAGAACTTAAAAGGAGTGAGGGAAACTTATTAAACCATTATGGCAGTTTATTCCACTTTTTATCATAAACTATATTTAAAAATTTTTCACCCCAAAATCATAACTTATATGCATCTTATTATAAACTATATTTAAATTTTTTTCATCCCCAAATCACTTCAATTGATTCATCTGCTGAAATGTGCAGTGTTGGCTTTTAATACAGTAAAATTTGTTTACAAGTAGTTCAGGAAGCTCCTTTTTGACTTCATGAGACCATTTTATGGATGCTTCATGTTCCATTTCATTTCTTAATATTAGAAATTCTAAATTCTATTGCCATTCATCTGATTATTTGTGTTGCTTCTCTGAGGGGTGAATATCACCCTTCATAGGAAAGTAAGCTGTAGGAGTGGGGTCTCTGTGGGGATGCTTAGCAGGGCCTTCTGATTTGGAGCCTGTAGGACCAAATGTGGCTGCCATCAAACCACTTGCGCTGGTTTCTTGATTGCAGTCTGCAGCCCCCAGCCCTTCATTTCTCTTGTTCTCTACCCTTCTTGTTCTTTTCCCTTGGTCTTTACCTTTACAGGTTGGCTGCATCCTACCAGCCCACAGGTTGGATTTAGCACTGCTACATTATTCAAGACCAGTGGGTCAGTCAGGGCAAGATCTTTTCAAAGCTGCAGCAGAAGCACAAAAGTCCAAACCCAACCCTTCAAATACATTCCAAGCCTCTGCTGCCACTGTATCTGCTAACATCCCATTAGCTACATCAAATCTCATGGTCAAGTGTAAAATCAAGGAGGTAGGAAGTATCTTTATCCACCCTGAAGTAAAAAGTCACATGGTCAAGCCAAAGTGAATATTTGTTGGAGAATAATATAAACTATCATACCATCACAGGGCCTGGCTATATAAGGTAAATCAATCTGTGTGTTCCTCCCTTGCTGTTTATTCTGAAACATGAACAGCAAGAGTCTTAACATCTTGATGATATAGCTGCAGTGCTTAGTGGACAATTATGAACTCACATTGGAGAACATTGTAGCCTCTTAATCAAGGTGGAATACCAGTTATGTCAGTGGCCTGAGATGCTCCCAGCTGTGAGATGGCACACAGCTGGACTTCCATTTGGAAATTTGAGGAAGATGGCTGTATATCCAGCTTAGGAATCATTCTCTTACCCCCATCCTCAGACATCCTGCTTGTACATATGTTTGTCTCCTCAGCCGGACACTTGGTTCCTTTATCCCCTGTGTGTCCACCCCAACCCCATCCATTTCCATGTAAGATTTCCACAGAATGTCAGAGAATGTTTATGAAGTGACAGAAACTTCAGCTTAACACTGAGAGTGGTTACCATTATGAACCTGGGCTTATTTTCACATCATTTCAAATCATAGCACATCAGATGAAAGAACCTTTAGAGATCATCCAGTTCAGTACTGTCCAGAACTTTCTACAATGATGAAAATGTACATATCTGTCCTGTCCATTGTAGTAGCTCCTGGCCATAAATGGCTATTGAGCACTCCAGATGTGTCTCATACTGTTGAGGAACTAGATTTTAATTTTATCAATTTTACTTAAATTTAAATAGCTACGTGTGACTAGTAACTACTATATCAGACAGTGCTGATCTAGTTAATTCCTTTTTGACCCAAAGTAGACGTGAGCAGATGTTTCTCAAATGAACAAATGAATGAATGCAAAAGAGAAATGACCCCCACCCAAGGTCACATAGCCAATGCATGGCAAAGCCAAAACAAGACCCCAGAACCATGGATAACCTTGCCTGGGCACCTCCCTGCCCCTTCCCACCTTCTCTCCTAGAGGCCTGTATTTGCATTAGTTTGACCTTAATTTTGTACTTGTTACCTTTTAACAATATCTGAACACCTCTTGGTCAAATAGGTTGGGGAAAAAAAGGACAAAAATAAAACTATTTTGCTCTCTTCAGTAATTTGAAGAGTGAGCATTAAAAACCCAATCAAACATCAAATAATTTTTACACAGTAGAAATAATATATACTTTCCATCCAAATTAAAACACATGCTTCCAGCAATTTAATTATGCAAATGTGATATAAGCAGCAGTGGAAACAGTGTTAAAGGGGAAGAATGAAGATTGATAAGCTAAAATTTCTGGTGACATTTTCCTTTTTAATTTCCTCTTTTGGTTAATATTATGCTGATTTTCATGCAGTGCTTAGGTGGATACTTTATTTCTTTGTAATAAGCGCCTCTACAAATTTATGCAAATAATATTAATCACTGTTGAGGAAAACAGCAGACATTACCATACCTACTGCCCACAGTGTTAGGCAACAGTAATAGATGGGTCTTGGGCTATGAATATGATTAAATATACTGGTAAGCAAAGCTGCTGTCTCTAGAAAGGGATGTTTTTCCTCTAGCTGCATGGAGAATTTGAAATTCTAAAATATAATTCCCACCTTTACTGTATAAGAGTGGCCCAAAGCCAAAAATTTAAAAGCAGATGAGATTGCTTTGTTCCTACCTCCTCAGAAAAACCCTGTTCCACCTGGCCCTCACCAGCGAGGAACTCTGTCTTACGGTCCTTCACAAGCCAACTCTGAGATGAAGATTTGGGAGTAAGTTGTATATTGAGGAAGTGCTCCCAGGAGAAACCTGTAATGGAGTGGGAGAAGCAGGAGAAGGGAGGAAACCGAGCACAGTGGGAGCCCAGCAGGGATATGCCGACGGTGGCTTCATCCTGATTCCACAGGGAGTGTTGGATTCATCCTTAGAATTTGTACCACTTGAGGCCAGGGTCCTGGGCTTTTCACATGGCACTCAAGTCAGTCATTGGCAAGGGCCATTGTGTGGGATGTAAATCCCCAGGTAGTGGCAGCTCTCTGGGAGTGCAGGCAGAGCAACCGGTAGACCGAGCACAGTCCTGCCACGAGCTGCTGGTGCAGGCCCATGGACAGGGGTGAAGACCAGAAAAAAGACCCAGGGGATTGGAGAAAGCCCTGGCAATGTCCACTAGAGCCTCACCCTGGCACCTGCCCACAGCTGCATGCCCCATCTTTCTGCTTGTAGTAGCTAAATTATGTGTCAACCTGACAGGGCTGGGAGATGCCCAGATAGCTGCTTAAACATGATTTCTGGGCGTATGTGTAAGGGTGTTTCTGGAAGAGAGGAGCATTGGATTGGTAGACTGAGTAAAGCAAGTGGCCCTCTCCAGAGCAGGTGGGCATCAAAAATCCATTGAGGGCCTGAATAGAACAAAAAGGTGGAAGAAGGGAGGATTCACTCTCTTTACCTGATTGCTTGTGCTGGGATATCAGTCTGCCCTTGATCATCTGCCCTTGGCATTCCTGGTTCTCAGGCCTTCAGGATCTTACTGGAATCTATAACATCTGATATGTATGTCACATATATATCATATATAATATATAATTAGATATATGTTTTATATATATTATATATGATATATATTATACACATACACACACATATATATGTGCACATTATCCTACTAGTTTTCCCTGAAGAACCCTAGCTAACACAGTGCTGTACCCTCCAAAGTTCACTGGATCTTTTCCCTGGACTCTAACTAGCGACTGGAGAGCTTCCTGATAAATTATGTCCAGGCAAAAGGGATTTTTAAAATAATAGCTTTTATTCCATCACCTCATATTAGGAATTTTAAAGCAGAGGGGTTAACAATAGAGGAAATTTGTAGAAAGGCTTATGGGGACAGTGTTCAGATTAAGAGAGCCACTCATGGGTAAGGCTGGCTAAGGAACCCACATAATTCAGAAATTAATGTTTGTTTGCTCCAGCATCTGAGAATTCCTGTATAAAGCCTGGGACTCCGGCAGTGGTTTCTCCCTTTTCACAGTTAGAATGTCGAGGGCTCGATTACACAGAAGAGAGAGTCTCCAGGGGCTGTCCTGCCCCATCTTCAGCAGCCTCCTCATGCCTGTTTCAAGGAGGGGAACGGGAAGCTGGAATTCCAGCTGCCAGGTACTCTTATGTCAAAGCACTACAATCCTATTGGAGAAAAATTGAAGCTGCGGGCACTTTCTCTCTTCTTATTTATTTCCTTTCAAAGAAGTTGTTCCTCCGAAAGGCTCTCTTTGCAAAGCAGAAATGCTATTTTGAAGGTGAACATAAAAGCTTTCTTGGCAAAGAAATTGCTTTGTTCCATTTGAGAAAACTCTCTGCTTTTGAGAGAAGAGAGGATATGAGGCCATAGGAACTTGATTAGCTCTCATCATCTTTCCCTCTGGTTTTCAGAGATGAGGCTAGACAGAAAGGCTTTCAGTGTCCATCTGTCTGTGGATACCACCCTATCCCCTGATGCAGAACTTCAAGGGCTGCCATACCTAGAGCAGCCTGAGATTCCGGGATTCCTGTTAGGATAGGAAACCCAGAGGGCTGAATGTAGGGCCCATGCAGTGGGAGAGGAATCAAATTTGGATTTTCTGTCTGTGGTTGAGGTTCTGCTGCTAAAAGGCTTTGAAAATTCCATCTTATGAAACGAGGACAGCAGTGCCTCAGCATATTGCGTGAAGGGTGCATAATAAATTCTAAAGTTCTGTGAAATTTTAGTTGGTGGGCCCCAGGCCTCAGAATTCTGTATATGTGCATGCATGTGCTTGCATTTGTGTGCACATGTATGTGTGTGTGTGTGTGTGTGTGCATGCACGTCCGCACATGCATGTGTTTTTCCTGTCTTCCCTATCCTAGCACATGTAGTTGGTGTTGGTGGGCCTGTCAGTGGCCAGTCATCCCCCTCCTTTCATCCTCACCCCTCAGAACAGAGGAGGTGAGGAGGCCTCGCCCTTACACAGGTCCTTCCAGAAAGCAGCAATGACAGAGATGACAGTTCTTATTCCTGGAGTCCTCTCTCATCCCAGCCTCATACAGGGAGTCTTTCAAATCAATGTCAATTTTAATTTACCAAAATTATCAAACTTATTATTTTTATATAAATATA
>NW_016810753.1:428651-439052 GCF_001698545.2 Rhinopithecus bieti
TATAAATATAATATATATTATAAAGTAATACTTTGTAGCCAGAAATATAAAATTCAATATAAAATGGAATCATCATAATTTGAAGAACATAGGACCTCAAATCATAAGACCTGAATCTGAGACCTGAATTTGCTGTTGATTCACGATGTGGCATGTATTCTTTCTGAGCTTCAGTTTCCCCATCTAGAAAATGGAGCTAAGACTCAAGTAGAGGTATTTTTGTGACAATCCAGTAAGATGACATTTGAGAAAATGTGACCTGCACAGCATTTCTCATATCAAGTTAGTGTCATCAGCATCCTTAGAATGGTTCACAGCTGCAGTATAGCCCCCTGGTTTTACAGATGAAGAAGCTGGGCTCCAGATTGGTTAGGCTCCTCCATGTTACTGACAATGGGCTGTAATCACACAGCTTCCTGATCAGTGCATCCCATATGCTCCAGATACACAGCGAGCATTCACTTGAACCACCAGTCTTCCAGACTGCCCCAGGAGACCCAGTCCTTCCAGGTGCCATCCAATCCCAGGCTTTGTGGGTGGAAATGCTGGAGACCTACCCAAGGGAGTTAGTGGTATGGCCAAAGACACACACCATGGGCGTTTGTAAAGGAGGTGGGCATGAGCTTTGGGATAAAATAAGAGTTTCAGATGTTGTTTCTCCTTCTGCGCCTTTGAATCAGCCCCAGGCCTGCCTGTACCAGCAAGTTCTCGCCTTATGCCATAAGGTGTGTGTTGACTCCTCCCTGGGAGTCGGTGAGGAGAAGTAGACTTCTGTGCTTGTCCAGAAGAAGTGACACAGAATAGAAGTCCATAGGACCTTCCTCTGACACACTTTTTCTTCCCTAATCTGGACCCCAGTAACATTGAAGAGTATTTCGGAGGGAGCTTGAAGTTCTCCCTCCATCATTTGCGGATACATTTCCTTATAAGCTTTAAACTGATTATAGAGGACACTTTGCTGCATGTTATTTTCCCAGAGCTCCTGCTAATTGATTTGCACAGAAAGTGTTTTTCTCCAGAGATAGTTTCATTGTTGTGATGGTTTTCCTGGTAGCAGAACTGGGGTCCTATTGGGGAGTCCAGACATGTTGCTGGGGATGGTGAGTTGAGCCCTCATTTTCTCAATTACCCTCTTGGCCTAGCCTGGTCTCTAAAGTGGAGTAAGTTTAGGTCAAGGACAGGCTTACCACAGTTCTTCATGGCAAAGATCACATATGCATTCAGCTGTCGTAGCTTCTTCCTTCCTTCCTTCCTTTCTTTGTATATCCCTATATTTTTCAGAAAGCCTTGTTCTAGGACAGGCTTGTGGCTGTGGCACAGTTTTTCCTGTTTTGTACAGGTTAACTATTTCTCTAAAAGAATGTAGAGCATTTGTATTTGGGTTACCTCATGTTGATGTATTCCTTTACACCTTTACATATTCCCTTAGAGGCTTGGGGTGTACACTTTTAAATATCTAAAATAATAGATAATTTGAGATGAGAATTTTGGTGATATTCAGAAACCAAGAACTTTTTTTTTTTTTTTTTTTTTTTTGCCCTCATGCTGCTGACATCTAACTCCTATAAATTTTTTATGCCTCTAGGACACAGCTGTTTTGTAGTTACCAATTTCCATGGGATAGGTTAGCATCAGGCAGTGTTCTTCAACAAAATAGCTGTTTACACACATCACAGGCCATAATTTTCTTGTATCTTGTGTCATCGGTGGTTGTGATGTTTTTACAAGGGGAAAAAGTCTTTATCTCACTATTTCTCCATTTCTTAGTGTGTTCCCAAGAAACATAAGTTACCACCAAGATATATTTTACCAATTTCCAACCCCATTAAACTTGATGATAATATGAAGATGGAGTTATTCTTACGTAAATAGTTAGGAACTTATTAAATAAATGAAAATAGAGATTCTAAGCTGCTGATGATTTCTGTCATCAGTCTTTAAATTCCAGGCCATGAAATGTGATGCTTTACAAGGAGCAGATCATCTTTACTGTGAAGTTAACCAGCATTAAATGACCTGTGCTCAGTGCCTCATTTAAATGAAGCTAATTTAAACCTTCACTGTTAATGAGGAGACTTAATACTATTGGTTCATGACTTAATTATCCATTCCACTTGTCTTGCAAAGAACACTATTATAAAGAAGGAATTGTGTGCCATTACTAAAAACACCTTTAAATAATTAGTGTAGAATTGTCAAAGTTTTGTTTTTCTTATTTGTGTAAATAGCGGTTTACTTTTGTTGACCTTTCTCTCTTTCATCCTCAAGTCCGTATGTTTTTATCCTGCCTTCAATTATCATCCCTGGTAAATGGGCCATCATTTTGGCAGTTCCTTCCCCTCTAGCTATGACATTTGGGGCAGCTTCTACCCTGTTCACTTCTTCCTTCCCTCTTTGAGTTTTCTTTATCTCTACTCCTTCAAAGGATGATTTAAAACAGAAGTTAATTAAACATGAAACTTACTTTGCTATTTGTGGTTAATTCTTTTCCACAGATGTTCAAATATGTTTTCATGTATTAAAATATGCATCTCAGACATGTTTCTTTAGGCAGTACACTTCAAAGACCTAAAACTCTTTGTTTTAATGGTATGTAGCCTCACAAGTGGACTTCCCGCTGCCCCATTTGGAGAGCCCTGGAAGTGGAGGAGGAGACGCAGCAGGCTCCAGCAGAGAGGAGTACCTGCACAGCCCACACCAGAGTGTCGCTTCCTGTGGCTCACTTTTTATATATATTTATGGGCATGCTTTAAAGTGTGTGTACCAATTTTTTTCCCACAAGCCCTGTGCAGAAAAATAGCCCATAAAAAAATCCTCCAGAGTCGTCATATAGGTTCATATATTTAGAGCTGGAAGAATCCTAGGATATCGGGTGGGACATTCTCTCTTTGTAGCAGAGGCTTGGGATCCCCTCAGGATGATAGAAACAACCAACACGAGTGACTAATAGAACCTGAAGAGATGCAACGGCCTCTGATGGAAAGTAGATGAGGCAGCCTCTCAACCCAATTCACAGAGATAATTTCAACAAGGTTTCTATAGGTTAAGCCCTGCCAGTTTGCAGCCCCTGTCACAAGCCCTCCATGTTCAGCCCTCTTCCCATCACCACAGCAACCATATATCATAATAAATAATTGGGGAAGAAGCAATTCTGCAAATGTGACCTTGTCCTACCTTCAGTTTTGCCGGTGTGTGTGTGTGTGCGAGTCTGCGTGTGTTTCTTAGTTATCCTGTCCTGTGAACTTTTATTCTCCTCTCAAGATCTTGACCTCTTATAATAAATAAGATGGTTTATTAAAATAAGAAAACCAAGTCTGAAAGCTTTATTAACTTGGCACTATTTCACCTAGATTAGTAGTTCCCCAGTACCAATCCATGGCCCCAGCTGCTTTGGAGTCAGTTGAGCCACAGTCCAGACCACCTGAATCACTGAGTCATGGTGTTTAGGATTCTGAATTTTTAATGTTCCCCCTGATTCTGATGTGCTTCCAAATTGGTTTATTTTCTACTGTTTCCATCCCGAACAGCCAGCATCCCAACCCTGTCTATATATCCTACATAGCAAGCAGGTGAAAAGTAAAACAGCTCAGTTCAAATCTTGCCTAGATCACAAAAGAATAAAAGAAATGTTTTAGACTAAGAAAAATGAAACTTGTCACAAGATGGCACTACCCTTGCTTACCCTTAGGTAAGAAGTGCAAGATTTCAGAACTAAAAAAGTACCAGACACCAAGACAAAGAAAGAGTAATGCTGACCAGGGTGGGTGAGAAACATCTGCTAATTTTGATTCTCTTTCCCCAAGCCAATGCCCAGTACAGATCCCCCAAATCTGATTTGTATCCAACTTCTCAGAACTAATTTTTCAGCAATTTACAGTGCACTTCTGTTGAAAGGAATGTAAAAGGTATCCCAATCACAGATAGAAATGAGCAGTGACTGCCAAGCACCAGGTCCTCTTTGTGAGGACAGGCATGTTGAGGCTGCATGGGGTAGGTTGGGCTTTGCTGTCATAACATTAACTTCCACGATCCCACTGGCCATTGGTTTTCATTTTGAAACTGTCTAGGCCACATTTGTCCACAGGATCCAATTCAGTGCTTACTCTGAAATACCTATAGATGAAATCCTCAGTTTATTCTGCTTCTGATACAGATGGAACCTTCAAGAAAGATTCTTTCTCATGTTGTTGGGGTTTTTCATGGCTTTGCATAAGTTACCAGAAGTGTGTTATTATCCCATCCTCTAGATCATCTATGTGGAAAGCTTTGTTGGAAAAACGTTTGTTCTTTGTTGCAGATGAGATGACTAGAAAATATTTTTAAAAGTCGGTTAAATGCAGAAACAGAACACTAAATACCCTATATTCTCACCTATAAGTGGGAACAAAACATTGGGTACTCATGAACATAAAGATGGCAACAATAGACATGGAGGACTACTAGAAGGGGAAGGAAGGGAGTCGGCGAAGGGGGTTGAAAACTAACCACTGGGCCAGGCACGGTGGCTCACACCTGTAATCCCAGCACTTTGGGAGGCCGAGGTGGGCGGATCACAAGGTCAGAAGATTGAGACCAGCCTGTCTCTACTAAAAATACAAAAAATTAGCCGGGCGTGGTGGCGGGTGCCTGTGGTCCCAGCTACTCGGGAGGCTGAGACAGGAGAATGGCGTGAACCCAGGAGGCAGAACTTGTAGTGGCCGAGATCGCACCGCTGCACTCCAGCCTGGGTGAGAGCAAGACTCTATCTAAAAAAAAAAAATAAATAACCACTGGGTACTGTGCTCACTACTTGGGTGACAGGATCAATCATACCCCAAAACTCAGCATCACACAATATGTTCACATAACAAACCTGCACATATACCCCCTGAATCTAAAATAAAAGTGGAAATTATTACAAAAAAAATAAGATTCTTTAAATGTTGGTTAAAATTGTCTAAAGATTTTAAAGATAAGTACTAATCTTCTTAAAGAAAAGATCTCAAGTGACTTTTACATTGCCTGCCACGCCATCTGCTCATCCAAGCAAAGCAGTACAGACTTAACCCATTGAGCAGTTAAGATTTCTGGCTTCCCATCAAGACTGCCATTGGGAAGATGGGAAGCTGAAAATACCATCCTTTTGAAGCACAAAGTGTCATAACCATGATGAAATCAAGTTGATTCATGCTTGGAGTTGACTATTTTCCAGAACTTTCCTAAAGTCATTTGAATGTGTGATTGGAATTCACAAATGTTATTGTAGCCCCAGATCTGCTTTGTAATCGGTGCTTTTGGAATAGATAAGCTTTGAAATGGAAACATAGGTTTGTTGGTTTGTATTTTATTTTTTTTCCTCTTGACTGGAGAATCTCTGCTCATTAGAGCAAACAGCCCTATCCTGCACTCTACACAGTGGCCACACTCAGATTTCCAAAGGGTACTAAGGAAAGAGTCATGAACTTTTAAGACTGGACATCCCAAGATCTTCATTTAATTATGGCTTGTATTTCTACAGCCTATATAATTTCACATTTTATTTTAAAAACTATTTATTTTAGCATATAGAAACCTTTGGAAGATAGGTGAAAAGAAAAATCATACCATAGTCCCAAATAAATTATTAAATTTTGGTGTGTTTCCTTCTGATCTTATATTTACTTAATCCATATTAACAAACATCCATTGATCACCTGCTGTTTATAAGACACCAAGGAAGAATCAGAAGTAATTGACAGCCAGTCAAATAGAGACTAATTGAATTTTTAGGGAACACTCATTAAACGATCCAGATGGATAAAACTTAAATGTTAAGAAATTTGTCTCAGAACAACTTTAGAGATTCTGTGAATTTGGCAAAAGATGATGGTGAGTGGTGAGGGAAGAGAATCACAAAAAAAGGTTTACTTCTACCTTGAATCTGTAAAATACTTAAGAAAATGTGTAAATAATATAGAATAAAATGAAAAACCGAGGAATCCTAAATGACATTGTGACACTTTTGGTATCCTGAGATTGGGGATTGGACAGGAAATAAAGAGCTTTGGAAAACCTTACACATTTTCTTCTTGTTTTCCCTTTTACCAGGGATCTAAAGGCAAGGAATTAATATTAAACAGTCAGGTTTTATTCTATAATTACACACATTATTATCCCAAGAACACTCCATTTGCTTTAGTTAATTGGAGTAGATTAGGTGTCAAGAACCTTAGAGTACACACCCAGTGTGAATTGACTTGGCCAAGTATTTCTGCTGTCTTAATGTCTCTTACATGCATCACTGCTGTGCCATTTCCTCAGTTGTGGGCCCAAAGTGCTCCCTGCCCCCAGCTGGACATCTGCTTGGTACAAGTCAGACTAACTAGATCTTGAACCCTAATGAATGTTTGCCCGCCAGACCTAGTGCTAACAGATATCCAAGTTGGCTTGCGGGTAACTCCCTTCTTTCACCCAAGTGGCTGCTGTGCCTAAAAGAGTTCACTAGGGAATTTAGTAACAGCCCAAGAGCAGTGGCCTTGAAGCTGCTTTGGTGTTTTCAGGAGGTGTGTATGTGTTAAATAAGCAGACCCTTTAGTCTTGGGAACCTGCAATGCCAAATGCTAAGTTACAGATCTCACATGACACCCAGTAGAGACTGGCAGAGATTGGCCACTTCTCCGGACCTCTTCCACCTTCCTTTGACCTCCTCACCTTGCTTCTCTCTGACCTCTGTAGCCAGCACGACAGCATGACATTGTAAAAACCCAGAACCTCAGACTACTGCCATAGCCTTGGCTAGACTATTCTCAGAGCCTTAGCTCTGCTGCCTGGAACTACTATGAGGCCTAAGTGTTACTGTAATAAAAGGTCTTTTAAACCACAAAGTACTGAGGACAAAGGATTCTTTGGATATTTTTAGATGACTTAGAGGTAAACATGGCTTCTCAGCCTACGACTTGACTCTGACCCTCTGACTGCCCAGTCAACCCTCACCAGGATGATGTACAGCTTCTTACAGCGTCATTGATGGCTTTCGTAACTGCATTTCCTTGCTCCCTTGGTGTCCCTGAATCCTCATTCCCGAATAGGTTTGTAGAAAAGTGGGAGAGTAGTTAGCCATAACCTAATTTTGGTTTTGCCTATAAGAAATGTCTAGGTAAGCATTGCCTGAGGAATTGGGATAGGATGTGAGTAGTGGACAGCCTTGGAAAATGTCCAGAAGTGCTCAGATTGTCAGATAATTTGTAAAACTTGGAAAAGGCAGTCAGTATAGGGCTAATTTCCTTAGGAAAGCATTGTGAGACCCCAGAAGCTTGGGAGAGGAGATAAGCGGATAGAAGCTGGTTGAATGAAACAAGGAGGAAATAGGAGTGAGGGGTTTGGAGAGAGAGGGTGCATCCTTGTGCTGGCAAATTCTAATCTCTCTGGCATTGACTCCAGTCCACTGAGTGCAGAAAGCTCAACAACAGCAGGATTATGAAATCTGTGGCAGGAAACAGCTCTTTCCTTCAGGGGAGAAACAAGTTTCACTGTGTAGAGGGGAACCACTAGACCTATGGAATAAGGTCAATTCATGTGATATTAATCTGAAACATCTTCGTGTTAGTACAAGTTAGGGAATTTTAATTTGGATCAGTAATTTCATATGTCTTTGTGTTTTTATTTCCTAAATACCATTTGTCAAATCTAGTATGCTTTTCTAATAAATACCCTTTCTTATGAAGAGCTTTATTTTTTCATTCAAATGATTTAAAACCTCTAAGATATATAAAGAAAGGTATTTATTGTTACATTGTATTAGTGAAAACTTGGAAATAATCTAAATATTCATCCATGGGATATCTATTATATAAATTTTGGTCCATTTTTATAATGGAATCCTGTGCAGTTCTTAAAAATAATGAGGTAGAGCTAGATGTATTGATAGGAAAAGATGTTTATGATATTGGGTTGTACAACTATGGTGAGATTCAATTTTTTATAAATTTATTTCAAACGTGATAAAGTAAGTTCAGAAGAGTCTATGAGGAATTGTTGTCAAACCATTAATGGTGAAAGTTGTAAAGGGAAATTTTTATTCTCTTATCCATGTATATAAGTATTGAGAACTGAAGCATTTGGCCTTTTTCAATGAGCATGCATTTTTTTGTCTAGAATTAAAGTTCCTGTAAAATTCAACACCAATACAAAGAAAGAGATCACTAGAGGCAGTGGATGCTATAGTAATCTCTAAACTGAAGTCACTGCTCCCCAGATAGAGCCAAATTTGGAAAACCTGAAAAAGCAGAGATTTCAGAGTAGCCAGTTGATGATCCCCATCATACTCTGTTTAAGAATGTGAAGTATTGATACATTGCAGCAACTTGAATGAATCTCAAGAGCATTATACTGACTGAAACAAGCCAGTATCAAAAGCTTACATACTAAGTAATTCAAATGGAATTTGTAGGACATTCTCAACATGACAAAACCATGGAGACAGAGAAAATATCAGTGGTTACTAGGATCTGGGAGAAGGAGCAGCACAAAGGAATTTTTTCAGTGATGGAAAGTTTTTTTATCTTGATTGCGGTGGTGAACATGAGATTAACATGTTAAAATTCATAGAACTGTAAACAAAATCAATTTTATTGTATGTTAATTTAGTAAAAAATGTAAAAGCAAAAAACCAAATAAAGGAATAAGGAACCAAAGAATATCATATGTCTGAACCCACATAAGAACATGGCTGTGGGTTTCTGGTTGTTCAGCACCATGTGTCCACCCCACTCTGTGGGGCTTTCTGTCCTTGGCTAAATCCCAGAGCCAGCCTTACCCTTACTTCTGCCTGGGAGATAAGTACAATCCCAAGAACTGTAAGGGATTGCCCACTTTCTATTTAAACAAATCTCGTATCAGGAAGCTCAGCACCTTTCAAGACTTTATATTGGATTTACATATATTGCCTTCTACGAAGCTTGCAATTTCTCACTGTAACTTCTACCAGCGGAATCTAATTTTGCTCACTGGCATCACGTAGAATTAATACAACTCGAGAAACTCTCAGTATGTTGCAGTCATCTCTCTCTGCTCTTGCCTCTCTCACTTCTTCTCTGAACTGGTTCTTTTCTCATCCTGGTTTCTACACTCTCCACTCCTCTGGTCTCTTTTGTCTACTGTCTGGTTTGTCAGCGTCCCTCTGAAAATGCGTTGGTCGGACGTGAACATGATTCTGCATCTGTGGTCTGATACTAGGAAACAGAGCTAGTTGGCCCTCTTGCTAATCCTAACATGGTTTTTCTATTGATGATGCTAGGGTCACAGGGCCACCTCCAGAAGCCATATCACTCTGTGGACTCAGAGTGCCCAGACATTGTCTTTTGGCACATGCTGCTGAGAACTCCCCATAATGTTCAACAGGAGTAGGTTTTTTTGTCTTTCACTGTAGAACTCTGCATTTATCCCATTCAGTTACATCTTTTTAGGGCTGGCCATTCCACTCTCCAGATCATTTTGCATCCTGCAGGGGTCTGACATCTGGCATACCCACCATTTTTCCCAGTCTCAGGCTCTGACATCTGGCTTCATCTGTGTCAGTCTTCATCTGTGTCAGTAGTATAGTCTCTCTTTCCAAACGACTTGAAGAAGGGAGATGTTTGAGTTTCATTTTTGTGCCGTCACCTCTGACTCACTGGAACAGCCTGTTCCACAAGAAAATAAATGCCGACATGTCTTAAGCTTTCCCTCTGCTTGTGTTCCTTTCTGAAAAGGTTCCTCTTGTCTTCTGAATGTTGTACCTCTTTATATGTGACTGTTAATTGTATGCCTTGATGCTATTATAGTTTGGGTTGCTGGGGCAGGATGGCGCCGCATAAATACAACTTATCCTAATTAGCATCACTGCATACTTAAGCAGGTCTGAAACCTACAGTTTCCTCTGGTGCTTCATAGGTGTGCAGTTATTATGAAATTACTACACATCTGGCTGTCTTATTTCCATAATTGCTGCAGTTGAAAGGTGACTACTGGCCTATTCTAGAATTAGAAGGTGTTAATTATGTTAATAATCAGGAATTCGGAAGCAGCTTCCCTTAGTGGGTCCTGGAGGTGTGTGGGCTCTGGAAACTACAGAGGAGGTGGGTAGCCAGTGACCAGATGCCAGAGTATGGACAAGAGGACATAAGAGGAAGTAGAGACTCTATAGGAAAAAATGAGAGAGACAAATCATAAATGACCATGGAGCCAATTTCTTGGCATGATTTAAAAGTGCATTTGATATAATAAGGTAAATTAAAAGGCCAGGGATTTGGTGTAATTTGCTCCTGAAAGTGCCCTATGGACTTTCTCTAACAAGACACCTTCTTCCAATAGATTGCTCAGGATGTGAGGGTAAATGGAGAAGGTTCTAGATCATCCTTTTTTCCCCCTCCCAGAAGCCAGGGATTTATTTCCAACCCTCTTTAA
>NW_016810753.1:439291-459824 GCF_001698545.2 Rhinopithecus bieti
AAAAAAAAAACCATTTCACCAAAAGAAATAAAGTAAATAGCCCCAGAGCAAAAATTCTATGCTGATCTACCTTATGAAGAGCTTGGAAACAGTAGGGCAGAGAGCCTGGCATGTAAATGCAATGTTACCAGATACTGACCTGTTTTATATAGTTATTCCTAAACCAGTTGACCAAGAGATTGCATTTAGTTGAGAGCCCTTACATGAAACATTGCCACAGTGTCCTAAAGGTCCAGCTCTTAATGGGATGAGAAGGGAATCTGGCTGCTGAGTCGGGGGTCCCTCTGATTGCTAGTCTGACTCATGGGTGTCCCTGTCTTCTGTGTCTTTTACTGTGTCCCTCTGAAAGTGTCATGCACTGTCAAAGAAGAGCTTTTCTCAATGGCCTTGAAATAGTCAAACCATCTGTCCTCACCAATTCAGGTAAAGTGAGTCAGAGTGAGGAAGAAACCATTAGAAACAGCTTAAAACTATGCAAAATGTACTTTACACATGACTGCCAAAAAATACATTTCATGTAATTTTTTTTCTTTTATTCAGAAATCCCCAGACTTCTACCCTATTGACTGTCAGCTTCTTTTCTCTAAAGTCTGCCTTTCACCTGTTACTTTTCTTTTTACTCTTTGTTAACAGAGGAGGTAACATATATTATTATTCTATGTATGTTTTCTTGTATGTATGTATATACATATATATATGCATGTAAATATAACTCTTTAACTGAAGATTAATACATTTTTCAACATATGTAGGGTAATCTAGTTAAAGAGAACTGGGAATTGTAGCGGGCAGGCATTTCAATCAAAGATTCTAAATTGCACTTCAGTTAATAATGAAATTCTTGCAGGAATTAGCTGCAAACTTGTATTTAAGAATCAAATTTGAAGAGTTGTCTGTATTGATTTGTGAGGTATAATGGTACTACTCGTGATTGGAATGCTATAAATTTGCTGCCTGCAGAGAGAATGAGAAAGATCACAGCAGTCTGTTCTTGGGGAGTCCCCCGTCCATGCTTATGCTGTGCTAAATCCAGTGGTCCCAGCCAGTGGACGTCCAGGAGCCCAAACATTGTGTAGAGTGATTTTTCGTGGGATATGATAAAGACCTGATTTTATTTTATACATAAAATTCATTACTTATCTGTTTGTTTATACATGCATTCATATACATATAATTTATTTATATCTATATATCTATTATATTATTTATTTATTTTGAGATGGAGTCTCGCTCTGTCACCCAGGCTGGAGTGCAGTGGTGCAATCTGAGCTCACTGCAACCTCCACCTCCCTGGTTCAAGCAATTCCCCTGCCTCAGCCTCCCAAGTAGCTAGGATTACAGGCTCACGCCACCACGCCTGGCTAATTTTTTTTGTATTTTTAGTACAGGGTTTCACCATGTTGGCCAGACTTTTCACGAACTCCTGACCTCAGGCAGTCTGCCCACCTCGGCCTCCCAAAGTGCTGGGATTACAGGCATGAGCCACTGTGCCCTGCCTATTATATATTTTATGTATAAAATAAAATCCATCCTTTTATTAAAAAACACCCTCTTCAGTGTCACAAACTTTTCTCCTCACATGCAATTTTAGTCCCTTTGAAATCATTTTCACCAAAACAATAACATATATTCTAGAATTTACTGAATGGATAAGTATTTGCATCAAAAGTATGTGTTTATCACGTAACAGCATGAAATCTGATTTCCTTTTGGTAACTGGAGTTCAGCTCCGATCTTTCTTTTAGGAAACAAATGAAGTATTTGTATTTAGGTTTTAAAAGTTTTCCTGTCTCCAGTTTACCTATAGCTCATTTTCATTTTTCAAGCTCCCCAGATACCCCCACCTCCTGGGTTTCTTTTCTGAGTGAACAAACTCTCATATTGTCAGTTTTTTTTGAAAAGGGGTGGTTATCTCTATACTTTCTGGGAGAATATTGCCATTATACCCATCTTTTAGTCACTAGAGACTGAGCATGTGATGTCAAGCTGTACTTTTAATGAAAAACATATCATTTAAAGCATCAGAAAATTGCAGGTTACACTGTGAAGAATCGGGAACATTCTCACCACCGTAACAAGCCCAACTGGTTCTCCCTATCTCCCTGCTGGTGTAGATGATCTCATTTGGCTGGGTAGTTACCTTTTTTGGAAAGACGGTCATTTGTTTTTACTCTCGTGGTGCCTATGTTTTTCCAACTTAATGTTTTGTATACTTCCTCCACTCAAGAGTGAAATGTGCATAGTTTATCATGAGGCACTGGTTGGAAAACAAGAAAACCAATGGAGACTCTCCTAAGATCACAATGTATAAGATGAAGGAGGAAGATGCCATTGTATTTACGCCTTTGATGAAAGGAGAGAAAAATGCTGGCAGGTGGAGGCCCAGAGAGAGAAGGTGACCTTCCACTCAAACCTTTGCTTTTGTTTATATTGTTCCCCCATCATGCTTTCCACTTGTTTCCCCAAACCCCCTCCATCCTTCATGGCCCATGGCCACTTCCACCTACCTTCTGAATAGCTGAGCCAGCCCCCTCCCCTTCTCTGCACTCTAAGTGCTTGCTTCTCTAATTGGCAGTGAATCCTCTCTACCTGATGGTAGTTTTATCTGATTCTTGAGCTTTTACTAACTTTTCCTATTTTCTTTTCCTGGCAAAATAAGGCATGGATCCTTTGTATAGCTCTGTGCCTTTGTATAGCTCTGTGCATAGAGTATATAGGCCTTTGTGTACACAGAGTACACAGGCATTTGTATAACTCTATGCACAGAGTAGACACTCAGTAAATGCAGTGAATTGGATAAAAGATCTCATAAAGGAAGCAGGTGTTCAACGGTCCCCCTCAGTCAGTTTACCTTTCTTATTTGCAGACAACTGATTAATGGCCTTTGCACAGTAGGTGTATAGTGACACAACTGGATGTCTCCTTCCTAGGAGCAAGGCCTACATCTTCTTTATGTCCCTTTGGGTCCTGAACACAGGCTGGGCACACCAGAGTCTCAGAACCTGCTCAGTGAATTGAAAGGAAGAGAATGGGCTGCCTTCTGGATGCTAAGGCTCCAGCTGAATAACTGTGACCTCAGAACCCTGAGCTTGGGCTGACCTGGCTTCCTGCTGGGCTGTGCCTGCAGTGACAGGCATAATCCCTTAAAGTGAAATAACAGAAATGCTGCTGGATCATGAAAAAGCTCAAGATAACCAGGTGCAAGCTTCGCTGCCTTCTCAGTTTATGAATCCAGGGAAGTAACTGACCTTTGCTATTCACAAAAAGGGGGAAACATTTCAAATCTATTTATTTTTCTTTTTTTTTTTTTTTTTTGGTTTTTGGGGGTGGGAGGTGTGTGTGTGTGTGTGTGTGTGTGTGTTTATGATTGTTGTTCAGGATGGGGTCAGGATTTAATTTTTTTTCCTCCCTCTTCAATATTTACTCCCATCCCCCCACCCCCACTCTAATGAATTTAATATATGTCCTTGAATATGCATCTGACGTGTGTGTATGGCAACATGAAAGGAGTTTAAAACTATGGCCAGGCACAGTGGCTCACACCTGTAATCCCAGCACCTTGGGAAGCCGAGGCAGGCAGATCACCTGAGGTCAGGAGTTCAAGACCAGCCTGACCAATATGGAGAAACCTCATCTCTACTAAAAATACAAAATTAGCCAGGCATGGTGGCACATGCTTGTAATCCCAGCTACTCGGGAGGCTGAGGCAGCAGAATCGCCTGAACCCAGGAGGCAGAGGTTGCAGTGAGCTGAGATTGCACCATTGCACTCCAGCCTGGGCAGCAAGAGCGAAACTCCATCTCAAAAAAAAAAAAAAGGTACACACACACATACACACACGGCTATTACATATGCTCATGGAGCCTTGCTTAAGAAGTCTTTCCCTAATCCCTAGTCATAAAGATAACCTTCTACAATATGCCTTGTTCTCACCATAATTTTTGAAATGTCATCCTGTAAATCTTTGGCACACATTTATTTCTGGTTTTGTTTGAGCGAAGCAAAAATCTTGGATATAGTTTAATATGTTTGAGATGTAGTCTAGCAACCAATATCTGCTGAGCATTAAAGAACTTGGAAAGAAGTAAGCATTATTTCTTATTCCATATGCTCTCAAGCATTAGTGTTTGTGGGTATTACCAGGGAGCTTTGAAGAAATGTAGATTCTTGATCCCTGGTGAGATTCTGGTTCATTAGGTTAGGGTGGGACTAGTAATCTGCTTTTTATCCAGTGCAGGTGGTCTGCGGTTAGTACTTTGAGAGATATTATCTTATGTGGATCAAATGGTTAGCAGCAGCGAATTCATACAGGTCTGCAGCAACCTCAATTCTTGCCTCCTCAGAAGAATTTGTCTGAGGGGTATAAGGCAGAGGGAGAGACTGAGGCAAGTTTTAGAGCAGGAGTGAAAGTTTATTAAAAAGTTTTAGAGGCCAGGCACTGTGGCACATGCCTGTAATCCCAGCACTTTGGGAGGCTGAGGCAGGTGGATTGCTTGAGGCCAGGAGTTCCAGACCAGCCTGGCCAACATGGCAAAACCCCATCTCTACTAAAATTACGAAAAGGAGCAGGCGTGATGGTCGCCTCACATTCCTGGGTGGTGGGGGAGTCTCCTGCCCTGCTCATGTCTGACTACATACTGTAACACTATCATAGCAGATATATCACTTTAAAGGACACCATCCACAACAACACAAGTCAGGAACTCTGAGCAAAGGGAACGCAGTGGAATGTTTACCTGCAACAACAAGCCAGCCACTGGGTACTGTAGTCATTGCAGTAGGGTTGTGCGAAGCAAGGTTTCTACACAGAAAAGTTGTTGAATATTTTATATCTCTATCTGTTTTCACACTAATGCTGAGTTTCCAACAGGCACTGATTCTTCTGAGGACTAGAAAAGGATTTTTTGAGGCTATTGCCACCCTAATTAACACCTCTCGTCTTCTTTTAAAGGAGCCCCCTGAGGTCCTTAATAGAAATGTGAGATCTTGGAAAGAAGCACCTTCCCAGGGTGCAAGTTTGTTGCATTATAAAGGGAAAAAGTAAGAACCAGAACCAGAGAGGCCTGGCAATTAAGATCCATGGACAGTTTCCAGGCTTAACAAAACAAAACAAAAAAGGCAGTGAGATATCATTGCATTAAATTACTGCATCTTAAAACTTGTTCCAGAGCAGCCTACATGGCTTATTTATTTTTATTTTATTTTATTATTTCAAGACAGTGTCACTCTGTCACCCAGGCTGGAGTGCAGTGGTACAATCTCAGGTCACTGCAACCTCTACCTCCCAGGTTCAAGTGGTTTTCCTGCCTCAGCCTCCTGAGTAGCTGGGATTGCAAGTGCACACCACTACGCCCGGCTAATTTTTGTTTCACCATGTTGGCCAGGCTGGTCTCGAACTGCTGACCTCAAGTGATCCACCTGCCTCAGACTCCCAAAGTGCTGGAATTACAGGTGTGAGCCACTGCACCAAGCCCTAGATGGCTTATTTAAAGGATAGGCCTCTCAGGATCACTTGAGAAGAACATTCAAAATTGAGAAGGACACTTGTACAGGACAGTGGCAGGAAGAAGTTGTTCCCTGTGGCCAGCCTAGGTTCTTGGGCCGGGCAAGTTCAGTGGCTTCCTCAGCCGCATGAAAACTAGAGGAATTTATTCTAGACTTATTAGGCTCCCGGGGATTCAACCACTCTCCTTGTTATTGAAAAATGGATTATGATCTTGCAACAGTTGACTTGTATTATCACATTTGTCATCACCATCAAGGTAATAATAGTGACATCCCTGCATTATAGAGCATGGTTTACACAGGACTTCCCCCTAGATTATCTCGTAATTATAATGGCTACCCTTTGTTGAGTGCCCAGGAAGAGGTGAGTACTTCATATATACCCTACCCTTCATCCTCCTGAGAAATCTATACTTTCATAGTTGGGGAAACAGAAGCTCAAAGTCACTAGAAGAGTTTTCTTTAAGTCACATAGCCAGTAAACAGCAGAGCTAGGATCAGAATTCAGGCAGCAGATTCTCCAATCGTGTAGCATATTCCATAATTGGAAGAAAACACAAGTTTATTATTGTTTAAACCCTTAAACATATTTAAAATATAACGTATTTATATCACTACTGAGGTTTAAGTTATGAGAAAGTTTTGTACGTGAAGAAACTATGGAATCAATGGCGGTTGATTTTACTGCTGGTGGAATAGTGATTGGGCTGTTGTCAATAACCCAATAGAAGGCTTGGGCTCTCCATTTATTAATTCACTGACTCTGGCTCCACCATTTATTCATTTAATGTTTCTGGGAGAGTTATTTAACCTCTTTGAATCTCCATTATCCATATCTATAAATTGGACACAATACTAATACCTATCTCATGTAGTTCTTATGAGGATTACATGACATTAATACATGTAAAGTATTTAGAAAAGTATCAGGCACATGGTAAACACCAAATAAATGTTAGATGTTTAAAAAATGAATATGGTGATGTGATAGCCTTTGCTTTGGCAGATTGGACATGATGGCGTCCTGCTTTGACCATGTACCAAGATGTGTCTAGTATAGTAATACAATTAATGTGAAGGCTTCCTCTTATTTAATAAAACCTAGATTTTCAGAGTCAGAGGGCTGTAGGTTCTTCCTTTTGATCTGGACTCTTGAAATTGACAGTACTTAAACACTTGGCTAATTATTGATGAACTATGATAATCAGATAATCATGGACACATGAAGAGTGCTTTTAGCCTTTTTGAGCCATTGAGAACTCAGTAGAAACAAGACATCCTAACAGCTCTTGAGATGGAGACCATCTTGTGTGTAAATTGAAGAGTATATTAAGTTGAAGAGTTCAAATCACAAGCACTTCATTGTACTAGTTCGTAGTACCCCAACACAAAGATGCCCAGATGCACCTGGCAGAATAATGCAGCTTGCAAGTCCATTCCAAAGGTTGTCATAGCCTCTGCACTGCCGCTTAAATGTCTTGCACTACCTTTGATATTACATGTAAGTAACATATAGACCCTATTTCTAGAAGTCATGCAATAAATCCTAAACTCATTTTCATAGACCTGTTTTACAGCTAATTATATCTTTTCAGACCCAATCTTTTATTTTCCCAAATCCACCATAATAGAATCAGTGTTACTGATTCTTCCATACCATAGTTCTTTTTAAAACCAAATTAACATGCACTGGAAATAGATTTGAGTTTCTGGATGGATCTGTCATCTTTTACAGGTTTTATAAAGAGGAGTCACTGATTAAGTCCTCTTCATTCCAAATACAGCTATTTTCTTTGCAAGCCATGCTTGGATACAAAATATCGATCAACCGCATCCTAATTGTTTTTCTAGATTTGCTCTGACCTCACAGACCACATACTGCTGATAGCCTGCTGCTGTCACTCCAGGATGACTCAGGTAGCTGGCTCACCCTGCTCATCAGGATTTCCCTCAGGACACACCACAAGCACTGGACATTTCTTTGTACCAGCACTCGACATTTCTTTGTACCAGCACTCTGCGTAGTATTCTAACTATGGAGAAGATTCTCATTAAAATATTTTAGGATAATGGCAGGTGCAGTGCAAAACACAGACCTTTTTTGTGTGGCATTTCTTCCAAATCTTTATTTTGACTCTCAGTACTAATTAAGTGTTAAGTATACTTAAGAAAACTAAAGTTTTGAACCAAAAACTAGGTACAACTATACCTACTTACTGAATTTAAAACCAAATCTAGTCGGTTACTGAAGCTTGTGCATTTGTCACGTATTTCTCATGTCATGGTTTTTATCTCTGTCAGTTCGTTTATGGCCTTCTCTGCATTGATTATTCTAGTTATCCATTCTTCCAGTCTTTTTTCAAGATTTTTATTTTCTTTGCGCTGGCTATGTAATTCCTCCTTTAGCTCTGAGAAGTTTGATGGACTGAAACCTTCTTCTCTCAACTCGTCAAAGTCATTCTCCGTCCAGCTTTGATCCGTTGCTGGCGATGAACTGCGTTCCTTTGGAGGGGGAGATGCGCTCTTATTTTTTGAATTTCCAGCTTTTCTGCCCTGCTTTTTCCCCATCTTTGTGGTTTTATCTGCCTCTGGTCTTTGATGATGTTGACGTACTGATGCGGTTTTGGTGTGGGTGACCTTCCTGTTTGTTAGTTTTCCTTCTAACAGTCAGGACCCTCAGCTATAGGTCTGTTGGAGATTGCTTGAGGTCCACTCCAGACCCTGTTTGCCTGGGTATCAGCAGCAGAGGCTGCAGAAGATAGAATATTGCTGAACATCGAGTGTTCCTGTCTGATTCTTGCTTTGGAAGCTTCGTCTCAGGGGTGTACCCTGCCGTGTGAGGTGTGGGGTGTCGGTCTGCACCTAGTGGGGGATGTCTCCCAGTTAGGCTACTCAGGGATCAGGGACCCACTTGAGCAGGCAGTCTGTCCATTCTCAGATCTCAACCTCCGTGTTAGGAGATCCACTGCTCTCTTCAAAGCTGTCAGACAGGGTCGTTTGCATCTGCAGAGGGTTCTGCTGTTTTTTGTTTAGCTGTGTGCTGTCCCCAGAGGTGGAGTCTACAGAGACAGGCAGGCCTCCATGAGCTGCTGTGGGCTCCACCCAGTTCGAGCTTCCCAGCGGCTTTGTTTACCTACTTAAGCCTCAGCAATGGCAGGCGTCCCTCCCCAAGCCTCGCTGCTGCCTTGCAGTTAGATCACAGACTGCTGTGCTAGCAATGAAGGAGGCTCTGTGGGCGTGGGACCCTCCCAGCCTGGTGTGGGATATAATCTCCTGGTGTGCCATTTGCTAAGACCCTTGGTAAAGCGCAGTATTGAAAACCAAATCTAATTATATGTTTTTACTGAAATATGCAAACAATTGTTTTTAAAAACAAACCTAACAACCCAATTCAAACCAATGTGGACTTCTTAAAGTTAAAATATCAAACTTGTCCTACAAATTAAAATTTTTTTGAGACTCTTAATTTTAAAAAATATCTTCTTAACTCTCTATGCTAGAGAAAATCCCATCTATTACTATTTATTTCTCACAGCATTCATGGAATGGAAGAACTGAAGAAAGTCATTCTTTTCTATCTTATTTTTTGACTATAATTTCCCCCATTAGGATTTTCTCAAGAGGTAAGATACAGAGTTGAGAGCAACTTTTGTCTTTAAACTCATTAATAATTTACCTTAACCCCTGGGACAACAGTGCTAGATACAGCGATTAGTTTAAAGGGTCAATGAAATGGCACCACAGGGAGGAGGAAGGTCAAGTGACTAATACCCTGCAGCACTTGTGATTTAACAGTAAGAAGATATAAAAGGAGAGGAATTGGCAGCAGCTTTCCCAACCTCAGGCCCAGAAAGTAAATCTTTCATGTCTGTAATCACTTGAAGGTATTCTGGTGGTGGCAGAGCCTTGGTTTATGGTTTGGATAGCACGGAGCTACAGGATAAATCACCTTCTGGAACATTTTGGTAATTTTTTCCTTCCAAATTGTAATTCTGTTCAGCATCAGCTATTTATCTTGAGTTATTATTCTAAGAAAATCAGTGATTTGTTGTTGTTCAGAGGGATGTATTATTTGACCAAGAGAAAAATGATTGTTGCATTTTGGTAAATGGGTGGGAGGGTAGAGGAACATGCATCTGGAACTGGCCTGGGTCATCTCCTCTTCTTTCATAGAAGTTTAACCCATCCTTGTGTTAGATCATTTATTGTTATCAATAATCATTATCATCAATTATCTGTTATGTGCACAGACTAAAAGAAAAAAGTAAAATGACAATGTTTCAAAACCAGAAGAAATGAGTTTGAATTGCTGAAAAAATAGATGTAATTTCCTATTTTACATCAAAACTTCCAATCATTAAATAGTATGTATAAGGAGAGTCTTAATGTTTTTAGAAAATACCTATTATTAAATTAAAATTGCATAGAAAAATACATGAACAAAGAGCAAAGTCTAGAGGGAAATATTTGAAGATGTTAACTCATTTACTTAATAAAGATTTCAGTGCCCGTTATATGCCAGACACTGTTCTAGATGCCAACATATATGGTGGTGAGCCAACTAAAAAAGACGCTGCCTTCATGCAGTTTGCATCGTAGTTGAGAGTAGGGAAAATAATATATCCATTTTTAAAATTTCAAGTTTGATTTTAGATACAGAGGGCACATGTGCAGGTTTGTCACATGGTGAGTATATTGCACCCAGGTAGTGAGCATCATACTCAGCAGGTAGTTTTTCAACCCACATCGCTCCCTGTCTCCCCCTTCTAGTAATCCACGGTGTCTATTGTTCCCATCTTTATGCCCATGTGTGCTCGGTGTTTAACTCTCACTTAGAAGTGCGAACATGCGGTATTTGATTTTCTCTTCCTGCGTTAATTTGCTTAGGATTATGGCCTCCAGCCTCATCCATTTTGCTGTAAAGGATATGATTTCATTCTCCATTTTTAAAAAAATAACAGCTTTATTGAGATATAATTCACATATCATACAAGTCACCCATTTAAAATGTACAACTCAGTGGTTTTTAGTGTATTAGCCGTTGTGCAGCCATCACCGCAGTTTTCAACATTTTATCACCCCAAAAGTCAGCCTGTTTTGTCTGACCTCTTTCACTTAGTATAATGCTTTCAGATTTTATCTATTTTGTAGCATGTGTCGGTGCCTCTTTTTTTGCCAAATAATATTCCATTGTATGGACATAGCTCACATTTTGTTTATTCATTTATCAGTTGATGGTCTTTTGGGCTTTTCCCCCTTTTGCTATTATAATGCTTCCATAAACATTTGTATACATGTTTTGTGTACACATATGTTTTCATTTTTTTGTGTTCATACCTGTGAGTGGAATTCCTGGGTCATTTGGTAACTCTCTGTTTAATCATTTGGGGAACTCCCAGACTCTTTCCTAAAGTAGCTGACCATTTATAGTCCCACCAGCTATGTATGAGAGTTCTGATTTCTCGACTTCCTTATCATCTCCAACATTTGCTACTGTTTATCTTTTTGGTTGTGGCCATCCAGTGGGTGGGAAGTGGCATCTCATTGTGGTTTTGATGTGCATTGTCCTGATGGCTAATGATATTAAGCATCTATCTTTTCATGTGCTTATTGGCCACTTGTACATCTTCTTTGGGGAAATGTTTATTTGGATCCTTTCCCCACCACTGGGAACTGATGAGAGACTGAGCCCTGTGTTCTTGGCTACACCAGCCTAGAACAGAGTTTCTGTAGTGCCGAGCGGGGAAGGCAGCGGATGTAGAGGCCTGTGGTTGAAATGCCACAGACTAACAACTGTTCTCACTAAGTTTTAGTAGATTTTCTTGAATAAATATTTCTTCATTTGCTGTATGCACTTAAGACAATTTCAGACGCATTAAATGGTTGGTTTTTAAATAATTTCTGTAAGTTATGCTTGTTTCTCTGGGAATGGGCCTTTGTAGCTCCTCACGCCACCATTCCAGAAACCTGGAACACCATTTTTACTCAAAAGAGTAACTACTGACAGGCAAACTATGATTAGGCTTGAGTATCTGGCAGGCATTTTCTCAGAAATGAACAAAGTCTGTGACTTCAAGGAAAACAGCTGACAGCACTTGTTGCCATAAATTTGAGTTTTCCAGCCAAAATGAGAATTCTAAATTTTAGAATTTTAGAAAACTTCATCCAAAACAATATATCCCAGCAGATCGAATGTAGAAGCAGATATGAGAATCTGTTTTCTAGTAAGAAAGACACTAAAGAATTTGCAAAATGTAAAACAATGTCACTCTTGTTCCCAGATTTTCTTGTTTTAGAAAATACATTTAAAAGACATATGCTAATTTGCATGGTTTTATTGTTATTTTAAATGAATTTATAAGTAATTTTAAATGTCTTGGTTTTAATTTTCAATATAGTAAATACTGATAAATATACCCTGCCTAAACAAAATCCCTTGAGGTCCTCAATTTTTAAGAGTATAAAGGGTCTAAGACCAAAAAGTTTGAAAGCCACTTATCTAATAAAGACCCGTCTATGATCACCCTTAGATCAGTGGTTTCACACACACACACACACACTGCACCAAATGAAGATATATTCTTTAGAAGGACACCTAAAACAATTACACTTACAGACCATCACCAAATTTTAAACAAATTTCAAATAAATTCTGTACTCAGACCATATTTCTAACCACAGTTAAATTAAATTAAAAACGAATAATAAAATATATCACCCCCATCACTACTATTACCACTACCATTGGTTGTTTGGAAACTACAGAATATACATATTCTTATGCCATTAAGGTAATTTGATAATCCTAAAATAGAAAATATTTAGAACTGTTCTGGTTTTAGATTGCCACAGAACAAAACATGCTAAAACTTAGTGGCCTACACTATCCTTAGTGAAATAACTCAGAAACAGTCAGATATCATATGTTCAAACTCATAAGTGGGAGCTAAACAATGGGTACACATGGACATACAGAGGGGAACAATAGACATTGGAGACTCCAAAAGGTGGGTGGGTGGAAAGGAGGGATTGAAGGTCGAAAAATGACCGGTTGGGTACAGTGTTCACTGTTCAGGTGATGGCTACACTAAAAGCCCAGACTTTACCACTACACAATATATGCATGTAAGAAATCTATACTTATACCCTCTAAATATATAAAAATTTTAAAAATGTTTAAAATAAACCTAGTGGTCTAAAAAGATAACACTTATCTTGCTGACAGATCTGTAGTTTGGGTTGGTCTCAGTGAAGTCGACTTGTCTTTGCTCCTCTGCTCCACAGGACATCAGCTGGCACATCTCAAAGACTGGGAGGTTGGAATCATCTGAAGGCTCACTCTTAGGTGGCAGTCAACACTTGCTGGCACAAGCTGGAACCCTGGTACATGACCTGCTCATGTAGCCTGGGCTTCCCCAGGACGCAGTGGCTAGGTTGTAAGGAAAGCCATCTCACGAGCTCTAGAGCCCTGCAGAAGCTGTGTCACCTTTTATGTCCTAGCTTCAGAAGTCACTTAACTTCAGACGTCATACCTTGTATCTGTTCAAGGTCAGTCCCTAAGCCCGGTCTGTATTCAAAATGAGGGAAATTAAATTCTATTTTTGATGGCAGGAGTGTAAAGGAACTTCCAGGTATGTTTTAAAACCACTATAGAACTGAGGAAATAAAATTATATGGTTTAACTAAAGCAGCACTTTAGTACTTTAGCTAGAGATACATTTTTATCATTAAAGATGAATTTTAAAAACAAGGAACGTTGAAAATAAATGTGTTGAATGTTCAACTAAAGAAGCTTGTAAAAGAATAATAGAATAAACCCAAAGAAGACAGTGGAATAAAATGCTAAATATAAGAGCAGAAATTAATGAAATAGAAAACAACGGAAAAATGAGAAGATCCACACCAAAAGCTGTTCTTTGAGAATGTTAATAGTCCCACTGTCTAAGAAAAAGCAGAAGAACAAATAAGCACCAGCAATAGGAATAAGAGCTAACATTTAGTAAACACTACATTTATTACTTTTTATTGCCATGGACTGATTTAAGCGCATTACATACATTAACTAGTTTAATTCTCACAACACCCCTAAATAACTTGCCCATGGAAAAACACATCACCACTAAATGCCTTCCTACTTTTCATCTCTGCTGGGTCTCTATTTAGTCCCCTCTTTTCATTCCTCATGGTGTTTTGTGTCTTTTCTCTTTTTCACTGGAGAAACCTTTCCAAAGGTTTGTCGTCTCAAACCTTGCCTTTGTTAACTTTTAGGCATGTGTTTGTTTCTGTTTCCTTACTCTTTGCTCAGTAGTTATTTCCTTTCTTCTATTTTCTTTGAATTTATTCTGCTTTTCTATTTCTAATTTATTTGTTTGTATGATGAGCTCATTACTTTTCAGCCTTTCTTCTTTTCTAATATAAGCACTTAGGGCTACAAATAACCCTCCTGGGGCCACTTACACTGCATTCCACAAGTTTTTTTGTTTGGTTGATTAGTTTTTGTTTTTGAGATAGGGTCTCACTCTGTTGCCCAGCCTGGAGTGCAGTGGTATGATCATAGCTCACTGTAACCTCAAATCCCTGGGCTCGAGTAATCCTTCCACCTCAGCCTCTTAAGTAGCTGGGACTACAGGTGTGCTAATGTGTGTGTGTGTGTGTCTGTAGAGATGAGGTCTCCCTATGTTGCCCAGACTGGTCTCTAAGTCCTGGCATTAGGCATCCCCCGGCCTTGGACTCCTATAGTGCTAGGATTATAGACCTGAGACACCAGGCCTGGCCCACAAGTTTTGATATATAGTGTTTTTATTATCAGTTCTAATTTTTTTCTTTGAATTATGAGTTATTTTAAAATGTAATTTTAGATATCAAAACCTGTAGGTCGCTTGTTGTTAGTGACTTCTAATCGAGCTGCATTGTTGCCAGAGAACATTAGCTGTAATGAATTCTGATTCTTAAAAAATTTTGTGCTGGGCGCAGTGACTCAAGCCTGTAATCCCAGCACTTTGGGAGGCCGAGGTGGGTGGATCACGAGGTCAGAAGATCGAGACCATCCTAGCTAATACGGTGAAACCCCGTCTCTACTAAAAATACAAAAAAATTAGCCGGGCGTGGTGGTGGGCACCTGTAGTCCCAGCTACTTGGGAGGCTGAGGCAGGAGAATGGTGTGAACCCTGGAGGCAGAGCTTGCAGTGAGCAGAGATCACGCCACTACACTTAGCCTGGGTGACAAAGCAAGACTCTGTCTCAAAAAAAAAAAAAAAAAAAAAAGAAACTTGCTTTATGGCCTGGTATGTGATCATTTTTTATAAATATTCAGCCCAGCACAGTGGCTCACATCTGTAATCTCAGCTACTTAAGAAACTGAGGCAGGAGGATAGCTGGAGCCCAGGAGTTTGAGTCTGGTGAGCTGTAGTCATGCCACTACACTTTAGCCTGAGCAACAGAGTAAGAACCCATTGCTGAATAAATAAATAAATAAATAAATAAATAAATAAATAAATAATCAATGTGTGTGTTAGAAGAAATATGTCCTCCACTAATTGGTATAATGCTCTGTATATGTCTGTATTAGGGTTCTCTAGAGGGACAGAACTAATAGGATAGATATATATGTAAAGGAGAGTTTGGCCGGGCATGGTGGCTCACACCTGTAATCCCAGGACTTTGAGAGGCCAAGGCAGGCGGATCACAAGGTCAAGAGATCAAGACCATCCTGACTAACATGGTGAAACCCTATCTACTAAAAGTTCAAAAAATTAGCCAGGTGTGACAGGTACCTGTAGTCCCAGCTACTTGGAAGGCTAAGGCAGGAGAATTGCTTGAACCTGGGAGGTGGAGGTTGCAGTGAGCCGAGATTGCGCCACTGCACAACAGAGCAAGACTCAGTCTCAAAAATATAAAATACAATAAAATAAAATGAAATAGTTTATTAAGTATTAACTCACACAATTACAAGGTCCCACAGTAGGCCGTCTGCAAGCTGAGGAGCAAAGAGAGCCCGTCTAAGTCCCAGAGCTGAAGAACCTGGAGTCCGATGTTCGAGAACAGGAAGCATCCAGCATGGGAGAAAGATGTAGGCTGGAAGGCTAGGGCAGTCTAGTCTTTTCATGCTTTTATGCCTGCTTTACACTCTAGCTGTGCTCATAGCTGATTTCATGGTGCCTACCCAGATTAAGGGTGGGTCTGCCTTTCCCAGCCCACTGACTCAAATGTTAATCTCCTTTGGCAACATCCTCAGAGACACACCTTTAATCAGTACTTTGCATCCTTCAATCCAATCAAGTTGACACTCAGCATTAACCATTACAATGTTCGTTAAATTGAATTTGTTAATTATTTTGTTGAACATCTAGAATAACATTTGACAAAATACCTGGGTACTATGGGTCAGTCAAGTTGTCACATAAAATTAACCATCACAACGTTTGTTTGTTCTTCACTCCCTCCCTTCCTTCCTTCATCTTTTTTTCTTTTCTTTTTTTTTTTTTTTTTTGAGTCAAGGTCTCCCTCTGTTGCCCAGGCTGGAGTGCAGTGGCATGATCACAGCTCACTGCACCCTCAACTTCCCAGGTTCAAGTGATCCTCCCACCTCAGCCTCCCAAGTAGCTGGGATTACAGGCACATGTCACCACACATAGTTAATTTTTTAATTTTTTGTAGAGACAGAGTTTTGCCATGTTGCCCATGCTGGTCTCAGACTCCTAGGCCCAAGCCATTTGCCCACCTCGGCCTCCCAAAGTGCTGGGATTACAGGCGTGAGCCACTGCCCACACCTGGCCCTCCACTTATTTCATTTTCCATCCTCTTACTTTCAGCCTTTCTCTGTTTTTATGCTTTTGATACATTTCAAGTAAATAGCATTAAGTTAGATTTTGTTGTTGTTTCTCTCTGCTCTGACAATCTCTGTTTTTTATTTGGTCAGTTTATCCTATTTGTATTTATTGTGATCGTATTTAGTTTTTTCTTCCATTTTATTTTGTGTTGTTTATTTGCTATATTTTTCTGATTTTCCCCACACCCTGTCTTCCCCCGCCCTCCCAGCTTCTAGTAAATTGATTATAAGGTAAACAAATATATACCTTTTTTTCCTCTTCTATTGATTTGAAAGGTAGTCTGTTTCTTTTATTTGGAAATTATCTTAAAAACTTATCTGGTATAATTGATTTAACAAAGTTTAAAAACAATGTGGCACAAAGAGTGGCGCACAGATTGGCACCAGTCTGAGGACTGTTGTGTATTAATTCACAGTATGAAAGTATAGGGATTGCGAAGAAGCATTTAGAAACATTTGATCCATTTGATGTTGCCAGTGTATCTAAGGATATGATCATTTTCCTAGTGATTCATTGTAGTATGTTTTAGAAAAGATCAGTTCATGAGGGACTGGAAAAAAAGCTGGGGGCCTTCACAACAGTGGTTTGAAAACCGCTAAAGTTCATTAAGGTTTCTAGCCTTCTCCCACACAATGCAATGACTTTAAATCCTTCAGTCCTGTTTACCCCTTTCCAGCCTATATGTTATTGTCATCTAGTGTTTTAAACCCATTTGTAAATATACCTCTAAAATGTGTCATGTTTATTTTTTTCCTAAAAAGCGTTGGTTAGATTTACCCATATATTTACCAAAATTCATTATTTTTTAGTGCAGCTTTTTCTTTCCTTCTGGATTCAAATCTGTTCTTTCTAAAATACCTCATTTGGTAATTTTTTCATTAAGGGTTTTTACTGATAAAACTTGTTTTTTAGAAAAGTATCTTTATTTTAACCAACTTTTGGCATAATTGTATAACTAAAATTATAATATTCTAAAGTAATTGTTCTAAAACATTTAGTGTTCCTATAATGGTCTTTCAGTACTTTTAGAACATTGCCCCACTATCTTCTGCCATTCTATTGTAAATGTCAAAAAGTCTACTTTGTCTAATTGCCATTTTTTATAGATAATCAGTCTTTTTTCTCTAATTTTAAAATCTCATAGCTAGGCACAATGTCTTGTCCCTGCAGTCTCAGTTACTGGGAGGGCTGAGGCAGGAGGATTGCTTGACCCCAGGAATTTGGGATTGTAGTATGCAATGATCACACCTGTGAATAACCACTGCACTCCAGCCTGGGCAACATAGTGATACCCCATCTCTTAAAACATATATATTCCCTTTATCATTGTTGTTCTGCGGTTTCACAGCAGTGTTTCTAGATGTTTCATGAAACATCTAGAAAATGTTGCTTCCTGCAGCAATATTCCTGTAGCAAAATATTCCTGTAGCAAAATATTGCTTCTTGCAGCAATATTTGAGGTATTAGCTGATAATTTTCTAGAAAGTATAAGTTATTAATCAATAACTTTCATGCTTTACAGTTGTAAGCTTTCTTTCAACTTTCATACTTTAAAAATAACTTTCATACATTTTATTTATAAAATAATTTTCATACAATAAAACTTTTCTAGAAAGTATGAAAGTTATGAAAGCAATAAACTGCTGTTCTTAAGCTTTTATTCAATGAATGTTGGATTCTGTAATTCTACCCTCCTTCACTTTAGTTATTTTGTGTTCTGAATGGCTTCTTCATACAGGTTGCGTATCCCTTATCCAAAATGACCAGAAGTGTTTTGGATTCGGAATATTTGCATATATGTAAGGCTTGAGCATGTCTAATCTAGAAATCTGAGATGCTCCAGTGAGCATTTCCTTTGAACATCATGTCAGCATTCAAAAACTTTCAGATTTTGGAGCATTTTGGGTTTTGGATTTTGGATTAGGAATACTCAACCTGTATCTATTTTCCGACTTATTTGTTCTCTCTTCCTCTATTGCTTACCTACTGCTTAACCCAGTCTTTGAATTTTTAATTTCAGCAACCACATTTTTTCACTTTTTGTATTTAAATGGAGTTTTCTTTCGATTATTTCCAGTATCTGTTTCCAGTATCTATGTCCTGATTGTTCCTTTTCTGATTCCTTCTTCTATACCTGTAATCAAGTGAGTCATCTTTTTTTGTAGTTTTTATTCAATAATTTGGTTACATGAAGTCCCTTGTGTTTGTAATTTGAGTCTGGGAGATGCTTATCTTCAGTTATCTTTTTGTCTGTAGGGATGCTGCACAGGCTGTGTTGAGGATTTGTCCCTCATGCACTGTTTTATTTTTTATTCTTCCAGGTACCCTCAGGGTATTACCCTCAGAGACACACTCCTGTGTGTACATGTAAATGCACATGTGTGTTTTCACTAAGTTTTCTGGACCTACCGTAGTTGTAAACCAAACCATATATAAGCCAGACCATAGTTACTGATGTCAGGGACATTTTGCTTGGACTCAGTGCTCAGGCCCTGCAAGTCAAACTTCCTCGGCTGTCCCCGTGTCAGTGCGGGGATAATCTCTACTCTGTTCCTAAGGGCATGAATGTGTTGTTTTCACGTTTCTTCTTGTATCTGCCCTTAAATGCGGTGGAAACTCAAGCTTTTGGGTAGCAAAATGGGCATGTTCTGAGGCAGCCACAACAGCTCCAGGTTTTAATTTTTTCTGTGTGTTTTCCCACTAAGGATTTTCCTATTTCCTTACTACTTTAGCTGTGTACTATGTGTGTGTATATATGTATGTTATGAGTGAATGAATAGGGTTTTGCTCTGTCGCCCAGGCTGAAGTGCAGTGGTACAATCATAGCTCACTGTAACCTCAAACTCCTAGGCTCAAGCAATCTCCTGAATCAGCTTCCCAAGTGGCTGGGACTACAGGCTCTTGCAACCACGCCCAGCTGAATTTTTTGAATATATTTGTAGAGATGGGGTCTCACTGTATTGCTCATGCTGGTCTCAAACTCCTGAGCTCAAGGAATCCTCCTGTCTTTGCTCCTAAAGTGCTTGGATTACAGGTGTGAGCTATTACACCCAGCCTAATTTAGCTTTATTTGTAGGGGGATGTAGGCTCTATTTTATCAGCACATTTGTAGTGTGAGACTTTTTAGTCTATCCAATCTCTAATGTTATATTATTGAAATGGAAGTCTCTCACAATGCATCTTTATCATCAGGAAAAATATTAACATACTTAGTTTAAAAGAGAAAAGCACCTACCTTCACGTAGGGCTGGAGCTTCCCTCCCTAGGGTCTAAATCTTTCTCCTCCAGGCATGGCCCTTTTTCTGCTGTCAAAGCACAGAGGTGAATTCCCAAGGGTGGCTTGTGGACTCAGGCTGAGTGGCCGCATGGGTGCGGCGTTTTCCCAGTATTTTTCTGCTTCTGCGCCTTCACTCACTCTCCTATTCCAGTTTTGAATCACCTTCCAAGTTAGCAACCCATTTATTTTTATCTCCATCAAGCTCTGGCTTCTGTCCTCATTCCTATTCACGTCTCTTTTCTCGTTTTTCTCTCCACCATTTAAGCAACATAACCAGATAGTAACTTTTTTCTGCACAGCATGTGTCATTTTGGTGGCCCAGTATGTGCACCCTTCTCTATATTAGGAGAATGTTACCCACCTCATAATGCTTGGCAGGAAACAAAGACAGCCTCTGGTGATAATACTGTGTTCTCACTATTCCTCCCTACCCTGCAGCTGGGCCAAATGCAGGAGATCTCAGCTCTTCCTTTCAGACTGTCTCATTCCACACTTTGACACAGGAACTAGTGACAATAGAAGCAAGAGTTGATGAGTTCACTCTCTGGAGAAGCGACAGGATCCTAGTTTGCCAGATTGACTTCCTGGCATTATGGAGCAGAAACAGGGCTGTTGCCAGTCATAGTTGCAGGATCACTGCCTTCCTACTCATGACCTAGTGCCAGCTGGAGTGTCTTGCAGCAGTAGTGGTGATTGGTTATGGGCTTTGCACCTGGCAGCTTAGCTTCAAGTTTTCCAGCCCCGCTCAGAATCATGAGCCCCCAGGCTTTCTCTGCTGAATGAACTAGGGTTGATTTCTGCAGCTTGCAGAGACCTAAAAACTAAGAACCTAGGTGTTACACTTATCAATGTTTTAACAGTTTCTGTGTTTCTCCTAAGTCAACATGTCCCTGTTTGGGGGCTGTCCATGCGTAGACCCTTT
>NW_016810753.1:460280-480499 GCF_001698545.2 Rhinopithecus bieti
TCGTGATCCGCCCGTCTCGGCCTCCCAAAGTGCTGGGATTACAGGCTTGAGCCACCGCGCCCGGCCGCGTAGACTCTTTTTACACTGCCTTCTCTTAAATATTTGTCTTGGAGATACTCAATGGCTTATACACTAGGCAGAGTGTTCACTCTTTTACATATCTTACTGAGTTGCCCCACATTTTCCAGTCTTCAAATGTTGTCTGTTTCTTTTTTCTGTTTGTTTGTTTGTTTTTGAGACAGAGCTTCGCTGTTATTGTCCAGGCTGGAGTGTAATGGCGTCATCTCAGCTCATTGCAACCTCGTCTCCCAGGCTCAAGTGATTCTCCTGCCTCAGCCTTCCGAGTAGCTGGGATTACAGGTGCCCACCACCACATCTGGCCAATTTTCTGTATTTTTAGTAGAGACGGGGTTTCACCATGTTGACTATGGCTGGTCTCGAACTCCTGATCTCAAGTGATCTGCCCACCTCGGCCTCCCACAGTGCTGGGATTACAGGCGTGAGCCATCGTGCCTGCCCTGTTGTCTGTTTCTTTAGCATCCAAATACAATAGTGAGAGCACCTACTTGGCATGTATCCAGCCCCCTCCCAAATATTTCTAAGAATCCTTGGGGAGTTCTGAACACCTTTTGGTTGTCCCCTCTGCCAACCTCTTGCGCCCATACTGCCCCCAAATTCAATCCCAGATACTACTGCAGGCTGCTCTTCCCCCTGGCACTACTTACCTCCCGGCATAGGTGTATTCCCAGGGCATGCTACCCAAGGTGACCCTGAATTACAGACTTGAGCATGTCAGAAGGAAACCACAGTGCAGAAAAAGTGCATTTACAGCTGTGATCTTGAAGATCATCACTACTCCCTGGTGCAGGAAACCACTTATTTCAGAGGACACTGCTGGACATGTCTGCAGAAACTCACTTCCATTTGTGAATAATCAAAAGTTGGTTGGTTGTATTTTACCAATGCAAAGAAATAGGGAAAACTCAAGCTGAGACCTCACTAACCTCACTGAATTCACAGAGACAGCTGCATGTTATTCTTAAAGTGCTCTAATATAAATGTGGTGTGCAGTCACAAGATCTTAATTTTAATGAATACCACTCCTCTTTCTTTGGGAAGTGGAATTAATACTCTAGTGTGAACTAGAAATACTAAATTGTTAATAGCCTCCCTAGAGTTTTACTTCTTGTTATGATAGCTTCAACATTTTAATCTTACGTTAGGCAGAGTAAAATATCCCAGTGTAGGCTCCTGAGTTTGAAGTTCTTGAAGTGTTACTCAAAAATAGGAAAATCTTTTTGTCCACACTCTGAGAAAAGCGTGAGTCAAAATCAGTTAAAAGGCAAATAATTATTATCAGAGGCAATGCTATAATTTTAAAAAATGACTTTAAAAGAGTTATAACATTTGCTCATTTATATTTGAATGCTTGACATTTCATGACTTTTGAATGTGGTATTTTGTTCCTTCTGGCATAAATGCACGGTTCTGTCTTCCAGTCTTTGTCTATAGTGTGTTTTAGTATATTCTATATTTTAGAAAGATTTCACTTATTCTTTAATATTATAAAATTCCCCCACATTGAATTAGTCAGAGTAGATAATTTTGATTTCTGAACATTGAAATAAACTTGTTTATCTCAAATTTGACATATATAGAGCCAACAATAGATAGTTTGCTAACATAGATCACTGAAATGCTTTCAGTTATCCATAGTCCCCCAACAGATATTCATTGTGGATTTTTAATTTGGAATCAGAGGTTTTATTATTACTATTTTAAAATTGTCTGTTCACTTAAAATAAGCAGTGTTTTGCAAGTTAGAATCTGAACTTTTTGGTGTAATTGGAAAGTAAATAAAGCTGTGCCACATCTGGGCAATATTGTAAATATTTCAAGGACTTTGCAGATAGTTAAATACATGGCTCATTACAACATGCTGAGTTTTCATGAAATTGCCTCTTTAGAGCACAGATTTGATTATTCAGAGAATAATCTGTCACTCCTCATTCCCATCAACCATCCCTTCTTCTGTATTCTTTCTCCCCCCCGGCACTTAAAAGCAGGACTGCTGGCATCCCTTTCCTCTCTTATTCCTGGTTTCCAGACGTACGAAAAGCCCTGCTTGCTAACTTGCTTAAACCATTCCCTTAAGTCAAATGGTTTTTGTTTCTACTCAATAATAAGTTGGGAAAATTAAATTTATCTTTGATAGAAAAGTTAAGCACATTTCAAACTAATAGCCAACATCTTTCAGTATATCTGTTCAATTCTTTGTTTGCCAAACATTCTTCACAGTGCTTTTATGTAAGTAGCTTTCCATGAGAGCATGGGAAATGCTTACCTCCCTCATTCAGGTGCTTCGCATAATCATAATCTCCCCATATTCTTGTTCTGACTCTTACCATTCAGTATCAGTTAGGCCTTGGCCTCTGTTACTAAGTAGAAAATGTTAAATTTATCGATATAAATATATTTATTAATCAGAAAGCCAAGATTGTTTTAGAACCTTAAACGTTAGTTTTACTTTAGATAATCAACATCAAATAACTCTTAGAAATAGAATGTCCCTTCCCAAGAGTAATAACTGACTTATTTTTCTTGAATACCTGGATTGTGAGATACTTTAGTGATGACATATCTGGCAATGTGCATTAAATAGCAATTCAACCTTTTGATTTTATGGTTTTTTCATGTTTCTTCATTTGCATTAATAGATATTTAAAATAAAGATACTTAAAATTCTTTAAAGTAAATGCATTTACTCAGATGTATGCCTTTGTAATACTCTAAACATAGCACACCAGAAAGCCTGTCTCTGTAGAAAATAATGGTCAACCCTTCTACCCAGCGCTTAAGCTATTGTCTGGTTGAAAGTTAAATAAATGAGGATTGGTGTGAAATCTTTTCAGCTGACTATATACCATTAAATAAGTTAGTGCTCACGTGTTGTATCAGTTCCTGGTGTATAACTTAGAGCTAATTAGAAAGTATCTTGGGTCCTGGGAAGATTCCGTCCATTCTATTCTGTCGTTATAGTGAAATGCACGTTTCCCCTAATCTTAAAAGATTGAATAGCGTTTCTTTTTTAAATGAAGTAAAATGCCAGCTGGTTAAGAGGAAAAAACCTAGTTAGTATAATATTCTCTGCATCCACAGCACCATCCCTGCAGGGTATTGATTTTTCCCCATCTCGCTATGCTCTCAGTCTTGACTAATGAAGGCAGCAGGCAGTGTGGATGATCCCCAGGCAATAAATGATTCAGAAATCATGCCTTTTCATTTTGTAGTGAAATACAGCAGCCTCCTTTTGACCCTTTCTGAGTCTAGTCCTGCTCCATCCACATGAGCTGCAAGGCCTTGGACAAGTCCCTGAACCTGAGGAATTCAGTCACACCTAACTGTCTTTTATGATCCTCCTTCTCAATCTGCATTCAACTACTTCCCTGCTGTGACTTTAGGTCTTGGTCATTCTAGACCAGCAAGATACCAAATATATATATGTATTCTGTAAAATGATCAAAATTTAATCATAAAAGAGAAGAGAAAATTAACACTTTTGTAAACTTCAGTGCTTTAACTGCTGTGAGCCACAAATCACTTGTATCATGGCTAGGAGAGTGTCCCCATAGCGTTCTCCTAACTGGGATCTGTGTGGTGCTTTTGTACAAACATCTGGGGGTGCTGTAGGAGGGTACAGGAGCCTCACCAGGCTGTGCAGTGACTTTGTGCATGCATTGTAGGCCTTGATTAAGATAAAGGTTCACACAGGTGTGGTCATATTGTTTGGGTATTGTTTAGCAACTACAGAATAATTTTAATACAGAAACCAGTGAAAACTTAAGACAAAATCCTGTAGAGTTTATTTGCTTTCAAGTTATTGTTATCCCTGCAATATGATTATGTTAAATAATGCTCCTTATAAGCATGCATTTAGAGGAAACTTACACATATTCACCTGAGAGTTCTTCCTCTAAAACTTGTTTTAGAAAAGCAAATACCCACCAGTTTCCACAATTTAGAGCTGCTGTAAATGTTCCAGTATTAAGTTTCTGAGTAGCATTGACCTCTTCCTTAATTCTTTGCAGTTTCAAAATTGTATGCCAGCCTCATTTATTCAGTGATATATAAATCAGAGAGCTCAATGGTTGCTCCAGGATCTTATCCATTCAAAGAAATGTAACCAATGCTCTCATTTTTCTACTTTTCATCTACTAAATTTGTACCTCCTAAAAATAAATCTAGTGCTGGCAAGTGTGTGATGAAATTGGTACTCTTCTTCTGCTGGTGTTGGTGAAAATTGGTTCAGTCCCTGTAGAAAATATCTGATGGCCTATTTCAAGAGCCATATTGCTGTTAATAACCTTGACTTGGTCATTCTGCTCCTAAGAATCTCTCATAAAGAAATCATCCAAAACATGGAATATGTTAGATGTATAAGCTTATTTATACTTCTCAGAAGTATTGGAAGCAATCTAAAAGTCTACCAACATGAGCATGATTAGGTAAACTCTACTATATTCCTTCAGTGGAATATTTTATAGCTATTAGTGATTATTATAATAAATACAAATTGGCAATGTGGAAAAATACGTAAGCTATGATGGTTAGAAGTAAAGTAACAAAAATAGTGTGCTCACTGGGATTATAAGTTATTCCTCCTTAGCAGAAGGATCATAGAACATAAGAATCTCCTCATCTGAATTTTTAGGAGACCCCGAACTCTTTCAGTTAAATATTGCAGCATTAACAAATCACCCTGAAATTTACGGACTTAAAACAAGAGCCACGTACATAGCTCATCATTCTGCAGGCCAGCCATTTAGGCTGGGCACTGCCACAAAACCTTTTGCTTGTCTTGATGGGATTGTATTGGTTGAATCCTAGCCCTTGGATAAAGCGTGAGCCTTGGAATACCTGAATCTTTAAAGAATCATTGCAGGTTATAAGGAAAGTTGACAGTCCAGTGAGTTAGGGTTAGGGGTTGAATGCTGCGCTCCCTCATGCATCCTTGGTCAGCTGCTGGTCGGGCAGGTGGCACTGCTGATCTCAGCTGGCCTGTCTCACATATCTGGGATCTTACTTGGGATGACTGGGCCAGTTCTGCCCCATGTGGCCTCTCATTCACCAGCAGGATAGCCCAGGCTTGTTCTTATAGTCAGAGACCCAAAGGGGAGAACTGAAGTGTGGAAAGCCTCTTGAGTTTTAGGCTTGGATCTGCACAACATCACTTCCATCACATCCTGTTGGCCAACACGTCACAAGACCATCCCAGATTCAAGGATGGGTAATAGACTCTAGGTCTTGATGGGGGGAGCTGCAGTGTCGCATTGTCAGAGGCGTGGATGCTGGGAGAAGAATAATTGCAGCCATTTTTTCAAGCATTCACCAGCTAACCCTAACTCACTGATTTGTCGTTCTGACTCACTGAATTGTCAAGTTTCCTTTTCACTTTCAATGACCCTTTAAAGAGCTCAGGTATTCCAAATCTGATGCTTTACCCCACATCTGAGATTCAACCCGTACAGGCCAGTGTGCATCCCTTTGGGCTGGTCATGGTGCCCATCCTGACTGCTCAGCCCAATGCCATACCAGCTTCTTAAAGATTCTGAGTATCTCTTCTGTTTGACTCTCTATGACTTGAGGATCCCCTAATATGCATGAAAGTTCACAACCTTCCCAGAGTTATCACTTTCCTCATACACAGTTTGGAGAGTGTAGTTGTTAAGTGACTTTAACAACAGAGGGCATGATTATGGTAGCTGAGATCTGTATTTCTTGCAGCTAGGTCCGAATCTTATTTTCTTTTTGATTTAAGGGAGAAAAAACAATAATAGGAAGATTTAAATGTTTCCAAATAGCACTAATTCCGGTTAACGTATTAGTTTAACAACAGGAAAACATAAGACAGAGGCAATAGTGGAATAGTGTTGAAGTTTTGGGGGACTGACTTTTGGAGACTGACCAATTTGAAATTGAACAGTGATCCCTAAACTCTTTATCTTTAAACTCTTAGAAAAAGCTAATGTGTTCGTCCTTTGCATTCTAATGTGATCTCTTCATATTGACAGAAAAACTGAAATAGTTCATCCATCAGAAAACCAAAAGCCAGTTTTTTAAAGTATTTCAGTAGGCTTCTGGTTTGAGTTTATGTGTTAGACTTATAAGCCAAATATTATTTTGCATCTATTGCATTTTGAGCTGGATATTATTTTCTGTATATGGTATATGATATTATTTGGGTGTCTGATTTTTCCATTTCTTGGCAGAATCAGATGATAGAGGGAATATCCTGAGTGGTGATGGGCAATTTTTATCTACTGTAAACCAGTGAGGCAAAGTGCTGCCTGGTTAGTTGTTGACTAAGGACTTATTGACTTGTGTTAGCTCTTTGACCTATAGGTGCTAAAGTGTTTGTGTAACATTGCCAGGAAAGCATCATCCTTTGTGACCTTGGATACAGTGGGCTGATGTTTATGTTCTCCTACAGTGTGATAATGCATTAACCCACCCAAAAACTTCTGACAGCCTTACCATCCTCAGCCTCTTATGGGGACACAGTGTTTGTGTCTGGCAAGGCAGTTCACTTTTGAAATCAGGAGTGGGCCATCAGAAAGCATCTCAGGTGTTGGAGGAAACAAATCAGCTAATTGTATTCATTTTGCTTTGACCTCAGTTGAATTCAGTGGCTCTTAATTTATGGGACTTTAAAAACAGGATTGGCTCCTAACTCTAGAAGGACACTGATTTGCTGGATCTGGAGGCATCTAGAAATCTGTGTGTTTCATGGTGGTATAAGTGTCTCTCCAGGATAACAGGGCTGAGACCTCTTGTGACAGACATGTGGTAAGGAAAAAAGATTCTGCCACTCCTTCAAAGTGGGCTCAGCATCAGCATCAGTTTGTCTTGTTTTGCCAGTGCAGTATGTTGGAATGCTTCATGGGACCCTCACATGGAACATCAGTCTCAAACTCAGAAGGCTGAGGCATGCCCTCTGTTCCACTTTCCAAGCGTTTGTGGCAGGAAGAAGACATGTTCCTCCAACCCCGCTCAGTGATCGCAGAGAAGCAGGGGCTAGGGTTTCAGAAGGAGTCCAGGATCACAAAGCCCACACACAGCAAATAGATGTGGACCTCCACGATGCTGATGCACAGCGGGCGCTCATGCAGGCAGCAGGAGGGAGAGAAATTGACCCCCTAAAGGATGGATGAGCTTCAGTGAAGCAAAGAGAGCACATTCCCAGCAGTGGACAGGTACCATAGCAGCACAGCACAGCCCCTCTTACTGTTTCAGGCTCAATTTGTGGAAGGCAAAAGTGTGATGAGCTCCTGCACAGGAAAACGTGGGATTAGATCTCACCCCTGTGTTTGATTTCCATTTCCTCAACATGATTCTTCCTCCTCCATCCCTTTCTTCTTTCTTCTTCCTGCCGTCTGTCCCTTCTACCCTCTTTCATCCCGCTCCCCTTCCTCTCCAGGTTCACTTGTTTCTTCTTCCCTCCCTCCCACCTTCCCTTCAGTGGCCTCGTTCTGTTTGTTCTTACTCCACTGGACGTCCTCTGGACTCAAGACCCTCTGCAGTCTGCCATTGACCCCCTCACCTCACTCATCAGCTCCCAGCCATGAGTACCTTTGTTATCTTAGAGCGCTTCTGCCTGGAGTTGCCTCTGCTTATTTGCTCTTCCCCTGGTGTGACTGCCTCCCTTTCTCCTTTAGGCCTTATGTTAAATGTCACCTCCCACCAAAGGCCTCTGATGTCTCAGGAATAATTCTTTTTCCACCCATGGCAGCCTCTCTACAGAGTTCCCACCTGGTAGGCAGAGTTTTCTTGCCTGTTCTGCAGACAGGACAGATCTTCCTGACCCCAGCATCAGCCAGGAAACTCAGCTCTGGTGGGCCTGTGGCCTCGAACACGCACCAGGCTGATGCTAAAGCCTGCCCCTGGGTGATCACCCTGGCCAAGGTCCTCAGAGGGTTTCTACTTCCAACTCTTCTTTTCAGTACCTTCCAGGAGCCCTTTTTATTTCTTTCAAACCGAGTTACATATTTCCTTTTTTTTTTTAAATTAGAAACTTAATTTTTTAGAGGAGTTTTATGTTCACAGAAAATTCAGAGAAAAGTACAGAGATTTCCCATATACTTTCTGCCCCCACACATGCACAGCATTCCCCACTGTCAACATCCCCCACCAGACAGTGTATTTGTCACAGTGAACCTACATTGACAAATTACAAAGTACATTGCACACACTTTTCATGGCTTGATAGCTCCTTTCTTTTTAGCGCTGAGTAATAATTCATTGTCTGGGTATACCACAGTTTATTTATTCATTCATCTACTGAATGGCACCTACCTTGCTTGCTTCCAAATTTTGGCAATTTTGAGTAAAGCTACTATAAACCTCTGTGGGGTAAGCTTTTGTGTGGATGTAAGTTTTCACTTTGAGTAAATACCAGAGAGCACAAGTGCTAGATAGTAAGGTAAGAGCATACTTTGTCTTTCAAAGTGGATGGACCATTTTGCATTCTCACCAGCAATGAGTGAGAGTTCCTGTTGCTCTGCATCCTTGCTAGCATTTGGTGTGTCAGTATTCCAGATCTGGGCCATTCTGAAGGGTGTGTAGTGGTATCTCATTGTTTTAATTTACATTTCTTGATGTCAAATGATGTGGAGCATCTTTTTGTATGCTTATTTGCCATCTATATGTCTTCCTTGGTGAGGTGTCTGTTAAGGTCTTTGGCTACTTGTTTTTTAATCAACTGTGTTATTATTGTTCAGTTTTAAGAATTCTTGTATTTTTTTTATAATAGTCTATCAGATATGTCTTTTGCAAATATTTTCTCCCAGTCTGTGGCAGAAGTTTTAAGTTTTAACAAAATCTGGCTTATCAATTATTTCTTTCATGGATCATGCCTTTGGTGTTGTATCTTAAAAGTCATTGTCATACCCAAGGTCATCTAGATTTTTTTTTTTGTATGTTATCTTTTAGGAGTTTTATAGTTTTGTGTTTTACATTTAGGTCTGTGATCCATTTTGAGTTGATTTTTGTGAGAGTAAAAGATCTGTGTCTGCATTCGTGTTTTGCATGTGAATATCCAGTTGTTTCAACACTATTTGTTGAAAAAAACTGTTTGCTCCATTGTTTTGCCTTTGCTGTTTGTCAAAGATCAGTTGACTATATGTATGTGGGTCTGTCTTTGGGTTCTCTATTCTATTCCATTGATCTATTTGTCTGTTCCTTCACCAGTACCGCACTGTCTTGATTACTGTCGCTTTTTAGTACATCTTGAAGTTGGAAAGTGTTGGTCCTCCAACTTTGTTCTTCTTCAATACTCCATTGGCTATTCTGGGTCTTTTATCTCTCCATATAACTTTTAGAGTCAGTTTGTCAACATTCACAAAATAACCTCCTCGGATTTTGATTGAAATAGCATTGAATCTATAGATCAAGTTGACAAGAGCTGACATCTTGACGGTATTGAGTGTCCCTATCCAATGAGAACATGGAATGTTTCTCCATTTATTTAGGCTTTTTTTTTTTTTCATTCATCACATTATTGTAGTTTTTCTCATATGGATCTTTTCTTGTTATTGCATTAGCTAATACCTTTTAGTACAATGTTGAAAAGGAGTGGTGAGAGAGGCCATTTTTGGCTTGCTCCTAATTTGTTTTGTTTATGTTTTGGTTTAGTGTGTTTGGACAAAAGGGGGACTTTTCATATCACTACTGCCAGCCATATTGACCAGAAGTCACATTATCTTTATAAAACGTATACGATTACTTTCTTTTTGAGAAGAACTCATGATTCTCTCCTACTAACAAAAGTGCAAGCTCTTTAACATGGTACACAAAGCCTGTCACAGCTGGTCTCAAATGATCTGTTTTTTTAGTCCACTTGTTTCTATAACAATATCACAAACTAGGTAATTTATAAATAACAAATTAATCTATCATAGTTCTGTAGACTGGGAAGTCCAAGAACAAGGCACGAGCAGGTTCATTGTCTGGTGAGAGTCCAGTCTGTGCTTCCAAGATGGCACCTTGAATGCTGCATCCTCCAGAGGGGAGGGATATTTTGTCTCCACATGGCAGAAGAGAGCAAACCCATTCCTGCAGGCTCTTTTTATAGCAGCACTAAACCATTCATGAAGGCAAAGCCCTCATGACCTAAACATTGCCTACCATTAGGCCCCATCTCCTAACACTGTTGCCCTGAGAATTCTGTCCCACACATATTTGGGGGGACACACTCAGACTGTAGCATCTCTCCACTCATCTCAGCATCCTGCATTGCAAACTTTACCAGTGACATCAACCCTCCAGGCTGGGCCCTGACTTCACACACTCTTCCACACCTTCATATGTTGGTTCACACTGTTCTCTTTACTGAGAGTCATTTTGCTTTCTCTCCACCTTTCAAACTGCTTCTAATCCTTCAAGACACAAGATGAAATGTCACCTTTGCCATGAAGCCTTCCATGCCTACTGCAGATGAAATTAGTATTTCCATAGGGCTCCATAGCACTTTATAGAATAATAGCTAAGAATAGATAATATGTTACTATATGCCAGACATTGTTTCAAGTGTAATTGTTAACTCATTTACTCCTCACAGCAGCTCTGTGAGCTACTATTATTTTACCATTGAGGAAACACGGCAAAAATAGTTTAGTTTGCATGTTGCTGAGAATAACATTGCCAGGAAACAGTGGAGATAGGATTTGAACCCAGGGTATCAGACTACAAAGCTCAGGCTCCTAACACTAGATGACTTTCAGAGATTCCTCTATGATGTTATAGCCTGTAACATGTTGTATGGGAATTTAGTTCTCCATTTGATGGTGAGTCTTTGAGAGTAATGTTGTATCATATATATCTCAAGCTCTGTGACTGGCCCAACACTGGGTTATGGAGTGAGTGGAGGACTGACCTTCACTAGCATGATATTCTTCTCTCTTTGCCACTTCCTGACTTTAATCTCATTCTTCTGAGACCTTGACCTTCCATGGAATCCTGCCAGCTCTGTTTTTCACGTTTTATTTATATGTATGTTTGTGTGCATATTTTTATTTTCTCCTGATAATCCCATCATTGTTTTCTGTGAATCTTAAGCTTTTCCTGGCTTGGCTATCTAAATTATAACCTTCCTTGCCTTATTTTTATTCATTTCTGCCTTATTTATATTCTTTAGGTTACCAGTCCTATTCTTTTTTAGATGGAGCCTCTCTCTGTCTGGAGTACAGTGACATCATCCTAACTCACCAAAACCTCCACCTCCTGTGTTCAAGCAATCCTCCTGCCTCAGCCTCCCAAGTGACTGGGGCTACAGACACGCACCACTACACCTGACTGATTTTTTTTTTTTTTTTTTTTGAGGCGGAGTCTTGCTCTGTTGCCCAGGCTGGAGTACAGTGGTGCAATCTTGGCTCACTGCAGCCTCTGCCACCCAGGTTCAAGCAATTCTCCTGCCTCAGCCTCCCGAGTAGCTGGGATTACAGGCATTCACCACTACACCCAGCTAATTTTTGTGTTTTTAGTAGAGACAGGGTTTTGCCATCTTGGCCAGGCTAGTCTTAAACTCCTGACCTTGTGATCCACCCACCTTGGCCTCCCAAAGTGCTGGGATTACAGGTGTGAGCCACCACATCTGGTCTTTTTTTCTTTTTCTTTTGTTTTCTCTTTTTTGAGACAGTCTCCCTCTGTCACTCAGGCTGGAATGCAGTGGCATGATCTCAGCTTACTGATACCTCTACCTCCCTGGTTCAAGCAGTTCTCCCTGCCTCAGCCTCCCGAATAGCTGGAATTACAGGTGCCTACCACCACACCCGGCTAATTTTTTGTATTTTTAGTAGAGACTGGGTTTTGCCATGTTGGCCCGGCTGGTCTCGAACTCCTGACCTCAGGTGATCCACCCTCAGTAGAGGGCAATGGTTACAAGCTGAGGTACTGGACCCAGAGGCTTGAACAAGAGTCCAGGGGATTGTTGGCAAGTCATTTGATCCTTCTGAGCCTCTGTTGATTAAGTGGGAAAAACAATACCTTTCTCAAAGCGTTGCTGTGAGTTGAAAGACTTGTCTTTACAAATTATTTAATCTCCGCCTTCCACTTAGAAGTAGTTATTGTTGTTGCCATTGTTGTTATTATTTATTTGTAAACTTTTTGATAAATCATATACCTAGAGAAAATCACAAGTGACCACATGATGAATGTTCATAAGCAAAATACAGCTGTGCAACCAGCAGCACCCAGGTTGACAAACAGCATTGCGGCATCCCAGGAGCCCCATCATGTCCCTTCATATTTTTGAGGCTTAACAATGTTTACTCATGTAGATTAGTTTAACTACTGAGTAGTGTTCTATTACATGATTATAACATAGTTTGCTTATCCATTCTTCTCTTGGGAAACATTAGGCTATCTTTCGTTTCTCCCTCCCTCCCTCCATCTCTCCCTGCCTTTCTTTTTTCCTTCCTTCCTCTTTCCCTCCCTCTTTCCTTTCTTTCTTTCCTTTTCTTTCCTTTCTTCCTCTTTCCTCCTCTCCTTCACCTCCCCTTCCCCTCCCATCCCCTCCCCCTTTCCATCCTCCCCCTCCCTTCCCTTTCCTTCCTTCCTTCCTTTCTTCCTTCCTTCCCTTTTTCTTTCTCCTTCCTTCTCTTTTCTTTTTCTTTCCTTTTCTCCTTCCTTCCTTCCTCCTTCCCTCCCTCCCGCTTGCTTGCTCACTCTCTTTTTCTCTTTCTTTTCTCTCTTTCTCTCTCTCTCTTTCTTTCTTTCTTTCTTTCTTTCTTTCTTTCTTTCTCTCTTTTCTCTTTCTTTTCTCTCTTTCTCTCTCTCTCTTTCTTTCTTTCTTTCTTTCTTTCTTTCTTTTTTTTTTTTTCTTTCTTTCTTTCCTTCTTTCCTTCTTTCTTTCTTTCTTTCTTTCTTTCTTTCTTTCTTTCTTTCTTTCTTTCTTTCTTTCTTTTTCTTTCTTTCCCTCCCTCTCTCTCTCTCTCTTTCTTTCTTTCTTTCCTCTTTTACTTATCTCTCTCTTTCCCTCTCTCACTCTCCAATTACTAAAAGCACTGTAACCCTGTATACATTTTATATCAGGCAATGTCTACTGAAAAAAACAGAAGTCATTCTAGGTATTCCAGTCAAGAGGGAATTGAAGACAGGAGATTGAAAGGTTGAAGAGAGTGAAAATCAGAAGCTTCTGCAAGTTTTCAAGGAGTCAGGACTTGCAAGGATCACTGCAAACCAAAAAAAAAAAAAAAAAAAAAAATTCCCATCTGCCTGTGCCACTGAATTCTCAGGAGGAGGCCTAGAAGCCATTAGCAAACCTCACACCAGCCATTTACTAATTCCCAGGCAACTGCCTGTGTTGTCTCCAGTGAATATAACAGCTTCTCTTTGCCTGCCTTCCAAATGACATGTGATTAATTTCACCAGCAGAATGTAATGGAACCTGCTGGCATAGGAGTCAGGGAATTATAGTTTTCAGGATTCCGGCATACAGGCAGGAACGTAGAAGGGTGAGAACAGTCCTGAGTATCAAGAGATGATCTTCAGCTTATGAGCATATGTGTACCACAGTCCTTTCCCACAGGAAGCACATGACCTAGAGGAGTTCAAATAATTCTGGTCAACACCTGGCACATACTTTATAATGTTGCCTTCTAGCCGCTGAGTGCCCCTGCAATACAGTTCAGTCCAGATACTGGGGACTCCCAGAACCCCCTCCCAGTGGAAACCGACTAGTCACTCAGACTACCACAGAGCCAAAAAGGGATCATTGAGGGGTGGAAGCCAGTAGAAGATGATGGAAGCCTAGTAGAGAAGCAGTATAATCTAAAGAGTAAGAGCAGGGGCTTTGAAGCCAGACTGAGCGTTCAAATCCCAGCTCCTCCTACTTTCCAGTTGGTGGAAGTGACTTTTAACCTGTGTCTCAATTTCCCCATCTGTTAAAGGGAGGTAATAATAATACTTTCTGCATCTACTTGTTGCATGATTATAAATATACATGAAGTGCCTGGTTTATAGCAAACTTTCCGTAAACTTAGCTGGCGGCATCATTGTCATCACCATCATTATCATCCCTGTGATATCTTATGACAGAAAGCTTACTTAGTCTTATAGCAAAATAAAGTTGGGCTGGGCATGGTGGCTCATGCCTGTAATCCCAGCACTTTGGGAGGCTGAGGCAGGCAGATCCCCTGACGTCAGGAGTTCGAGAACAGCCTGACCAACATGGAGAAACCCTTTCTCTCCTAAAAATACAAAATTAGCCAGGTGTGGTGGCACATGCCTGTAATCCCAGGTACTTGGGAGGCTGAGACAGTAGAATCTCTTGAACGCAGGAGGTGGTGGTTACAGTGAGCTGAGATCATGCCATTGCGCTCCAGCCTGGGCAACAAGAACAAAACTCCGTCATAAATAAATAAATAAATATTAAGTTGACCTAATAAGAAGATGCAGGGTTAGGGTCAGTTTCTGGTATTAGACTGACTTGCTGCCTTCCTTGGGCTTCTCCTCTCTAGTGCTGAGCACTAAGTGTCCTCTGTGCAATGAGGACAGGTTGGATGAAAAGGCCCTGAGATTCCTCCCACTCTGTTTACCATGGGCTCTGCGGCCACCTTCAACCCAGGGTTCTGTGGGGTGTCCTAAGATACTGCCCAGGTTTTATTGTGTGAAAGGTCACCTCAGCCTTGGCCATTTGTTAACATCAAATATTTGTTATCAGGCACCAAAAATCATATTAAATCCACCTTGTATTTTGTGGATATTTTCAATAATGCTCTATTTCTGAGAGAACTGTGTGACAGTATTCATCATCGTTAGTGGGTGCAGTTGATTGTAAAATCTGATGGAGAATTTAGAGTAGACAGAGTCACCCTTGGAGATTTAATCATGTGTTCCAGTGCTTTCAGTGCACTGCATCCTCTCCTGCCAACACCTGAGCCAGTAAACTCAGTAAGTGATAGCTATAATTTAAAAATGTACAGTACACTCTCATGATGATATGTTATTCCAAAATTAAGAGCATTTTTAGCATGTGGTTTATAACTGCCATAACAGTAGCATAAAAAACAAACAAAACAAACTAATTCAAATAGGTTAACTAAAAATTTAAAATGTATGGGAGGTACAGCTGTAATAGAAAAAGAATAGGGAAAAAGGCAGACAGCCATGGGAGTGGCCGGCTGCTCTGCCGCTCCCCACAGGGCTCTGACAGAGAGCTCCTCCACACCCACTGTGTGCTCCGTACTGGGGAGCCCTGACGGACAGAGGTGGGGCCTGCTGCGTGCCTGCTCCACTGTGAACCTGAACAGATTGAGACCCAATGATCTACCATCTTTGACTATCACGTTTCTACACTAGGTTGGAAACCTTGGCTATTCAAAGAATTACTTCGAGGAGGGTTTTTCCTCTCAATATACACAGCCACTGGGCAGGTCCTTGAGTGGGCCTTTCTCTTGAGCACCAAGTGCTAATACACTGGGAGTATAAGGTCCCTCAGAGTATTCTTAGGGTTATGTATTCGTTACTAGTTATATTGTCAGCAAATAACAAAAACACCAAATCACATTGGTTTGAGCAGTGAGTAAATATAAATTGTATTTCCTAGAAGAATCCAGTGGTACAGGGGGTTTCAAAGCCTGCCTGGCTTCTCTTTCTTGAATTCTCATCCTCTTCATATGTCCTGCTCTTTTGGACTATAGCAGGATGTTTTCAGCAATTCCACATATCATACCAAGAGTCAGACCAAGATGTAACCTCCAAGGACTCTCTAAGACAACCTGCCTAAGGCTTGGAGAAAGAGATCTTTTCCAGAAGGCACCAGCAGACTTCCTAAAGTATCTTTGACCAGATTAGGGTTAGTGCCTTCCTGAGAATCACTTTACTGGGATTAGCTCAGACTGGTCAGAAACTGCCCTGGTGCTCAGTGGGGCTCATCTTCCTGGGAGCAAGCCGTGTGGAGGAGGAGCAGATACTTAAAATTGGACTTCTGTGAGGAAGGGTAAGTGGGGAGATGGTTTTTTTTTTATGGTCACAGAGATGTCTACTTGTTGTATTTCAAATTTTTTGTTTGTGAAATTAGTTTTGGTTTTCCACAAAACTACATATAGAGAATAACTAGACTTGAACTGAATTTTGGTGTAATTCTCATCCTCACCAAATAAATCATTGTGTTCTCTTTATGTCTTTTCATACTTGTCTCAGACTCAAGCAGCCTGAAAGAAACTCTAAAGACATTTAACCCAATCAGATTATATTTACCCAGGCTCATGGGATCAAGATCCAAAGAAGTTTCAACCTAATTTATGAAAACAGGCCATGCCTGCCCTGTCCTCAAATGTCCCCATGTATAACTTTGGTGAACTGTAAGACTAATTGGGCTGAACGTTTGTGAACAAACCTGACTTCGGCCTCAGTGTGGTCCTTTCCATAGTGACTCTCGTTCCTGTGTTTGGGCTCTGGCAAATGTGAATATCATGCTAGGAGGGTGTGAAGTTCTCACTGTGAGTATTTGGTTGAAAGGAAATCTCAGCTTCCATGAGACCCAAATCTCTAGCTGGGAAATCAGGTCTCTATTTGAAGAGTGCTCAAATTCCCAGAGGATTTTAATGCCCCAGGGGTGAAAGGAGACTAGAATGTATCCTCCATCAGTCATAACTCTGTCCTGTTCTTTGCAAAGCAAAGTTACACAACCAAATTTCACCCCATGGGGGCCCTATTTGACCTTATTTTGTTTCTGAATTTTGGACCAAGAAAAATCAATATAAAGATAAGCATCATATTCCATTCACAGCCAAATCCATACCCCAGGGGCAGACAACAGAGGAAGCTGCGTTGTTTTTTCTCTTCATATCATTTCAGTTCTTGAGCCGGTAGGAAATTATATCACACTCAGCCCTATTTTCCTTCCTTCCACTAAGTTAAAAAGAAAGTTTCTTTCTTCTTCCCTCTTAGAAGAAAAAAGTCCCTAACTCCTTTACTCACCTAGCCTATATGAACCCCTTGCCTGCCCAGTAACTCTCTCCATCTCTGCTCTTAGCTCACCTTTTTATTGTCCCCAAAATTAAGTTCCTACCCTGATCTTGTCATTTTCCATGGAGATTTTCACCAGTTTCTGCCATAAGCTCCTAGGGTTATTGCCAGGCTCTTTGATGTGCCAGGATTGCTGACAGGCATCTTTCACAGCCTTCTGCGTCACCTCTCTGTCAAATCGGTGGGTGGTTTGCATGAACAGTACATTACAACATATAACCATGGCACCAAAAAGGACATTGTCTAAATTTCTAGGTCTTGTAGTCTTCTGGTCCCTATAAGTGCAGTTGAGTTAAGATGACAGACATCCCTTGAGAATGGTTTAACCTCTGCTTCCTGGACAACTGTCTCTCCTGGGCTGAAGGTTTTACAGAGTGACCTTGACAGCAAGAGGCAGGGAGGAATGGTACATGGAGAGAGGAGTCCCCAAGTATGGGAAGGTCTGAGCATGGACTAGAAGGAAGGTGCCCTATGGTTTCGGCAGGAAGCCATGCCCAAAGTCTGTGTTCCAGTGCCACTCCTGAGGGTAAACCTGGGGTCTTCACCCAGCACCAACCTCCCTTTTTCTCTAGTCATGGCTGTGCCTGCAGTTTAGGGTGTTGGCTGGGCCCTGGAGAAGCTTTTCTTTCTATGTTTATCATGTGCCCTGCCTCCTCCTCCTGAAGGCCTCCTGGACAGTTCTTGGGCACCGTCTGCTGGTTGTCCTAGCCGCAGCCTTCCAGCTGCTTCCAGTCCCTCATATGCTTTCCCCCATGGCATATGGTGGGCTTGTCACATCTGCCCTAGGCTGGGCATATCTAAAAATGCAAACTCATGGAGCTACCAGGTTAACTTAATGCCAAATCCTGGCTCTGGAACTTTACTCTCTGGCCAAAAATAGCTGTCTCTCTCAGCCCCATTCACTCCCTCTGAAAAACAGAGATTAAAATAATGTCTGTCTCAGAGGGTGATTACAAAGATTCAAGAAGGTAATGTATGAAAGACGTTCATAAACCAACCATAAAGCACCATAATAATATTAAAGGAAATTGTTATATATCAATTTCTGAAGATGCAAAGAGCCCCTCATTCAACCTGGCCCATTAGCATGTGCATCAAAATGAGGTCCCCAAAAGATATTCTTTCTCTAGATAGTGATGAAAGCTTTAAGACAATCTCTGGTTCAAATTTCAATCAATAAAAAGAATGTAAAATGAACAGTATCTCATCCAATCCTGTCTCTAGCCACCAAATTCTCCTCCCTAGAGATAGCCTTTATTATCTTTTCTTGTATACTACCCTAGAGATACTTAATGCATATGCGAGAAAGTGTTATTCATTCTCCTCCCCGCTTCACACAAATAGCAGCTACTATGCATATTGCAACTTGTTTTCTTTCCCACATCCTCCTCAGTTGTTTTATCTTTGCTCATCAACTAGGTAGAAGTGATATTTTGCCATTGTTTTGTTTTTAATTTTTCCATAGGTTATTGGGGTACAGGTGGTATTTAGTTACATTAGTAAGTTCTTTGGTGGTGACTTGTGAGAGTTTGGTGCACTCATCACTCGCAGTATACACTGCACCCTATTTGTAGTCTTTTATTACTCGCCTCCCTCTTCACCCTTCTCCCCAAGTCCCCAAAGTCCATTGTATCATTCTTATGCCTTTGTGTCCTCATAACTTAGCTCCCATGTATCAGTGAGAATATACAGTGTTTGGTTTTCCATTCCTGAGTTTCTTCACTTAGAATAATAGTCTCCAATCTCACCCAGGTCGCTGCAAATGCCATTAATTCATTCCTTTTTATGGCTGAGTAGTATTCCATAATATATATATACACATACATACACATACATATACACACCACAGTTTCTTTGTCCACTCATTGATTGATGGGCATTTGGGTTGGTTCCACGATTTTGCAGTTGCAAATTGTGCTGCTATAAACATGCGTGTCCAAGTATCTTTTTCATATAATGACTTCTTTCCCTCTAGGTAGATACCCAGTAGTGGAATTGCTGGATCAAATGGTAGTTCTACTTTTAGTTCTTTAAGGAATCTCCACATTGTTTTCCATAGTGGCTCTGCTAGTTTACATTCCCACTAGCAGGGTAGAAGTGCCTGATCACTGCATCCACGCCAACATCTACTGTTTTTTGATTTTTTGATTATGGCCATTCTTGCAGGAGTAAGGTGGTATTGCATTGTGGTTTTGATTTGCGTTTCCCTGATCATTAGTGATGTTGAACATTTTTTTCGTGTTTGTTGGCCATTTGTGTATCTTCTTTTGAGAATTGTCTATTCATGTCCTTAGCCCACTTTTGATGGAATTGTTTCTTTTTTTCCTACTGATTTGTTTGAGCATGTTGTAGATTCTGGATATTTGGTCCTTTATCAGATGTATAGGTTTTGAAGATTTTCTCCCACTCTGAATTTTCTGTTTACTCTGCACACCATTCCTTTTGCCATTCAAAAGCTCTTTAGTTTAATTAAGTCCCAGCTACTTATCTTTGCTCTTACTGGATTTGCTTTTGGGTTCTTGGTCATGAAATCTTTGCCTAAGTCAATGTCTAAAAGGGTTTTTTCTAATGTTATCTTCTAGAATTTTTATAGTTTCAGGTCTTAGGTTTAAGTTCTTAATTCATCTTGAGTTGATTTTTATATAAGATGAGAGATGAGGACCCAGTTTCATTCTCTTACCTGCAGCTAGCCAGTAATCCCAGCACCATTTGTTGAAAAGGGTGTCGTTTCCCCTCTTTATGTTTTTGTTTGCTTTGTTGAAGATCAGTTGGCTGCAAGTAATTGGGTTTATTTCTGGATTCTCTATTCTGTTCCATTGGTCTATGTGTCTATTTTTATGCCAGTACCATGCTGTTTTGGTGACTATGGCCTTACAGGATAGTGTGAAATCAGATAGTGTGATGCTTCCAGATTTGTTCTTCTTGCTTAATCTTGCTTTGTCTATGCGGGCTCTTGTTTGTTTCCATATGAATTTTAGAATTGTTTTTTCTAATTTTGTGAAGAATTATGGTGGTATTTTTGATGAGAATTGCATTGAATTTGTAGATTGCTTTTGGCAGTATGACCATTTTCACAATATTGTGAAATTGACATATGGATGGATTCTCACCATCCATGACCATGGGATGTGTTTCCATTTGTTTGTGTCATCTATGATTTCTTTCAGCAGTGTTTTGTAGTTTTCCTTTCAGAG
>NW_016810753.1:483812-510872 GCF_001698545.2 Rhinopithecus bieti
GTGAGATGGGTCTCCTGAATAAAGCACACTGATGCGTCTTGATTCTTTATCCTATTTGCCAGTCTGTGTCTTTTAATTGGGGCATTTAGCCATTTACATTTAAGGTTAACATTGTTATGTGTGGCCTGGTGGTGATAGAACATCTCAGCATTTGCTTGTCTGTAAAGGATTTTATTTCTCCTTCACTTATGAAGCTTAGTTTGGCTGGATATGAATTTCTGGATTGAAAATTCTTTTCTTTAAGAATGTTGAATATTGGCCCCCACTCTCTTCTGGCTTATACGGTTCCTGCCAAGAGATCCATTACTAGTCTGATGGGCTTCCCTTTGTGGGTAACCCGACCTTTCTCTCTGGCTGCCCTTAACATTTTTTCCTTCATTTCAACCTTGGTGAATCTGACGATTATGTGTCTTGGGGTTGCTCTTCTTGAGGAGTATCTTTGTGGTGTTCTCTGTATTTCCTGAATTTGAATGTTGGCCTGCCTTGCTAAATTGGGGAAATTCTACTGGATAATATCCTGAAAAGTGTTTTCTAACTTGGTTCCAGTTCTCCCCGTCACTTTCAGGTACACCAATCAAATGTAAATTTGGTCTTTTCACATAGTCCCATATTTCTTGGAGGCTTTGTTCATTTTTTTTTTTTTTTAGTCTTTTTTCTCTAATCTTTTCTTCATGCTTTATTTCATTAATTTGATCTTCAATCACTGATATCCTTTCTTCCACTTGATCGAATTGGCTATTGAAACTCATGCATGCGTCATGAAGTTCTTGTGTCGTGGTTTTCAGCTCCATCAGGTCATTTATGTTCTTCTCTGCACTGTTTATTCCAGTTAGCCATTCATCTAACCTTTTTTCAAGGTTTTTAGCTTCCTTGCAGTGGGTTAGAACATGCTCCTTTAGCTCGGAGACGTTTGTTATTACCAGCCTTCTGAAGCCTACTTCTGTCAACTCATCAAACTCATTCTCCATCCAGTTTTTTTCCACTGCTGGCAAGGGGCTGCCATCCTTTGGAGGAGAAGAGGTGCTCTGGTTTTTGGAATTTTCAGTTTTTCTGCTCTGATTTCTCGCTATCTTTGTGGCTTTATCTACCTTTGGTTTTTGAGGTTGATGACCTACAGATGGGGTTTTGGTGTGGATGTCCTTTTTGTTGATGTTGATGCTATTTTTTTCCGTTGGTTAGTTTTCCTTCCAACAGTCAGGCCCCTCAGCTGCAGGTCTGTTGGGGTTTGTTGGAGGTCCACACCAGATCCTGTTTGCCTGGGTATCACCAGTGGAGGCTGCAGAACAGTAAATATTGCCACCTGATCCTTCCTCTGGAAGCTTCGTCTCAGAGGGGCACCCGCCTGTGTGAGGTGTCTGTGGGCCCCTACTGGGAGGTGTCTCCCAGTGAGGCTACACAGAGGTCAGGGACCCACTTGAGGAGGCAGTCTGTCTGTTCTCAGAGCTCAAACGCTGTGCTGGGAGAAGCACTGCTCTCTTCAGAGCTGTCAGACAGGGACATTTAAGTCCACAGAAGTTGTCTGCTGCCTTTTGTTCAGCTATGCCCTGCCCACAGAGGTGGAATCTATAGAGGCAGTAGGTCTTGCTGAGCTGCGGTGGGCTCCACCCGGTTCACACTTCCTGGTCCCTTTGTTTACGTACTCAAGCCTCAGCAATGATGAACGCCCCTCCCCCACAGGGCTGCAGCCTCACAGGTCGATCTCAGACTGCTGCACTAGCAGTGTGCTAGGCTCTGTGGGCGTGGGACCCACCGAGCCATGCACGGGAGGGAAGCTCCTGGTCTGCTGGTTGCTAAAACTGTGGGAAAAGCACAGTATTTGGGCGAGAGTGTCCCGTTTTTCTAGGCGCAGACTGTCACGGCTTCCCTTGGGTAGGAAAGGAAAATCCCCCAACCCCTTGAGCTTCCCAGGTGAGGCAGTGCCCTGCCCTGCTTTGGCTCACTCTCCATGGGCTGCACCCACTGTCCAACCAGTCCCAGAGAGATGAGCCAGGTACCTCAGTTGGAAATGGAGAAATCAGCCATCTTCTGCATCAATCTCACTGGGAGCTGCAGAACGGAGCTGTTCTATTTGGCCATCTTGGAAGCAAAAACCCCTAGAGTTTTTGAGGTAAATGATCATATCGTCAGCAAACAGTGACAGTTTGACTTCCTGTTTACCAGTTTGGATGCCCTTTATTTCAGTACTATGTTGAAGAGGAGTGGTGAGAGTGGGCGTCTTTGCCTTGTTCCAGTTCTCAGAGGAAATGCTTTCAACTTTTCCCCATTCAGTATTATGTTACCTGTGGGCCTGTCATAGATGGCTTTTATTACATTGAAGTATGTCCCTTTTATGCCGATTTTGCTGAGTTTTAATCATAAAGGGATGCTGCATTTTGTTAAATGCTTTTTCTGCATCTATTGAGATGATCATGTGATTTTTGTTTTTAATTCTGTTATGTGGTGTTTGACATTTATTGACTTGCATATGTTAAACCTCCCTCCATCCCTAATATGAAACCCACTTGATCATGGTGGATTATCTTTTTGATATGTTGTTGGATTCAGTTATCTAGTATTTTGTTAAGGATTTTAGCATTTATGTTTATCAGGGATATTGGTCTGTAGTTTTCTTTTTTGGTTATGTCCTTTCCTGGTTTTGGTATTAGGGTGATGCTGGCTTCCTAGAATGAATTAGAGAGGGTTCCTTCTTTTGCTATCTTGTGGAATAGTGTCAAAAGGATTGGTACCAATTCTTCTTTGAGTGTCTGGTAGAAGTCTGCTGTGAATCTGGACATTTTTTGGTGGTAATTTTTAAATTACCATTTCAGTCTCGCTGCTTGTTATTGGTCTTTTCAGGGTATCTAGTTCTTCCTGATTTAGGAGGGTTGTATTTTTCCAGGAATTTATCCGTCTCTTCTGGGTTTTCTAGTTTATGTGTGTAAAGGTGTTCATAGTAGCCTTTTGTATTTCAGTTGTATCAGTTGTAATATCTCCCATTTTGTTTCTTAGTGAGGTTACTGGGATTTGCTCTCTTCTTTTCTTGGCTAATCTTGCATTGTTTTAATTTGTATGTTACTGTGAAATTAAGCACAAATTCCTATCTAAAAGTCATGTGAATGTCTTTCATGTAGTTCACTGTCTTTTCATGTTTTGCCCAGTTTCTTTTAGTTGACCTTACACTTGTTGATTTGCAGGAGTTCTTTACCAGGAAAACACCCAAGCCCTTTGTGATCAATGTTACAACTGTTTTCCCAATTTCTTGTTTCCTTTTTTGTTCTGTTCATAATTAGTTGTTTCCTTGCAGAATGTGATTTGTATGTATTACATTCCTGTCATATACTTTGGTAAAAAAGACTGAAGACAAAGAGCTGTTTGAGCTCTGAGGTTTTCCTTTCAGTCAATCTGTCTTGAGCTTTTATTCTTTTCTATCACCTGTTTTATCCTTTGACCTCCCCTCCTAGCCAAGTGAAGGGTGCAAGGGCTGGAGCTTTCACCTGGCTGGTCCAAGGAATAAGGAAGAGCCCAAAACTTTGAGTCAAGGGACACATTGAGAACACAGATTTTCAAGATCTGAAGTGAAAGGTTTGCCCTGGAGGGAGGCTCGAAGGTCTTGAAAGGTAACCAGAAGACAGAGATTCCTCAGAGCTCTGAATAAAGGAGTCTTTTGTTAAATTGTTAAATTGGAGTTGGGGTAAGGGTGCCAAATGTGTTCCGTATTTACTATCATCAGATAACTATAGGAGAATGAAAGAACTAACTAGTCAGTGCATTGAAACCATCACAGTTTGAGATGAGCCATTGCATGGCAGATGTCTGATGTTCATAGACACATATTCTCTAACTCATTTTCTCTTCTGAGATGCTAAGCCATACTCCTGGGGATCAGCAGTAGTCCTGTCTGTTACCTGTTCTGTCATTGTGGAATCCTGGAATTAGCTGGCAAAGGAGCTAATTCTTCATCCTTTCTGCATCATGGATGTCCCATTCTGTGTTGATATTCCTTCTTTAATACAGCCATAGAGAAAGCCCATGCCCAGTGAGGACATACCATTAACCACCTGTTCTGCCTGGGAGCTGATGGCAGCAGCAGCTGGGTCGATCTTAGTTGGAGGGAATGGCAGAGCTGCACATTTCTTGGGCAGAGGGTGTCCCTTGGACTCTGGAAATATTAGAAAGATTCTAAGTAAGTTCACCAGCAGCTGGACTGTTCTGTCGTGAGCATTCAGACATCTGACGGATATGCCAACTTGTCAGGACTGGTAGCTGAAAAAGTTTGCTCTGAATGCCATTACTGATTTCTTCCCACCCCCTCTCTCCCCACCCTTTGGCCATTCTCTTAAAGCCAGATTCTAATCTTTCTTTGAAAGGGGTATTTCTCAAAAGAAATGTTTTCTCCCTCTGCTAGACACTCCTGCAGGAAGAGAGGATGAACAGAGGCTTTGATCTTGTAGGCATTCTTTTTAAGTTTGATCTTTTGATCTAATGTTTTGTTTCTGTGTACTTAATGGTTTGCCTCAAAATCACCTAAATATCAGGTCAAATAAGACAAATACTTTCAAAAGCAAAACCCAAACCAATGCTCTACTGTAACCCTTAACAAAGGGCTGTAGAACTGTTCTTTGCAACCAGCAAATGTTTCTAACTTGGCAGAAAGTAAAGAGAACTTCTAGGCCTCCTCTATAGCAATGGATCACTGACCCAGAGGATCCCCAAAGTCCAAGTAGCAATGACACATGAGTAACTCTGCTTTGTCACTGTCCTAACATTCTTCATGGGAAGTAATAGATAAGTCACTTCTTCTAGGGTGTTTGCCAAGCACCACAGGCTGTGCAAGATTGCCTGTGTCTTTCTCATGAGGATTGTGGGACAACCCAGTTCACTGTACTTTGGCCCCATTGGAATGTTAGCCTCTGAGCCAGTTTAGTGGGCAGTGTAGAGCACAGATGTCTCAGGCATTCCCACATGGAATCATTAGTACACAGTGCACTGCATCCAAAGGCTTAGCAGAGTTGGGTAGCTGTCATGGCGGCATCTTTTCTCATAACCTTTTATCTTCCCTGCCACCATATAAATAGAAGGCCTTGGTACATGAGTCCATGAGATATATGAGACTCAGAGAAATGCCAGCAAATTGGAGCAATATCAAATTGGAACACAACTCCATAGAGTAGAATTGACTGCTTTGGTTGTTTGGCATATCAGAAATCTAAGGGAACTAGTAAATCAAGCCCACCAAAATTTTATTCTGGTTCAATATATTTATAACCATGTATTCTAGGCCAAGGCCTACAATAATTGGGCTACATCTGTGACAAAATAGTCTTATGAATAATTTAAGGTTCTGTGGTTGCCACTCATCTTTAAGTCCATGAGTCGGTCCCTGGACCTTTTCCAAAGTTGATTAATTTGTGTTTTTTGAGAGAAAACATTACCACTGTGACTGAAATGATATATATCAGAGCCAATTAAGTGGGCAGCGCACAGCACAAACATCTCAGACATTCCCACACAGAATTATTAGGGAACAATTATTAGTGGCTGTCTGTGTTACTGTGCAGCCTTAAAATATATGGCAAACCGACGCACATGCACAAAAATGAAACCTGGAAATATCGCAGGTATCCAAAAACAGAGAAATGGTTACATACATTTTGGACATGTAAGCATCACAAATTAATACATGAGAATTTCTGTATGTGGTCAAGATGGAGTCATAGGGCCCAGATTTACCCTCCTGCCTTGAAGTAGCCAAAAGAAAAGGGAAAAAATACATAAAACAATGGCTTTGAAGACACTGGACACCAGGCTGTGAAAGATAGTGACCTCTGAGAGATGGCACAAAAAAACAGGTGAGTCCTATGATTGCCTCAGCTTACTGCCTTGAGAGTTTACAGGCCACAGCATATGGAGGGTGTCTTAGTTTGTTTTGTGTTACTATAAAAAATACCTGAGACTGGGTAATTTATAAAGAAAAGAGGGTTTTTTGGCCCACTGTTTTGCAGGCTAAGATAGTTCAAGGGCATGGCCTGGCTTCTGGTGAGGGCTTTTGTGCTGCATCACAACATGGTATAGAAGGTCAAGGAGGAAGCAGACATATGTGAAGAGAGGGAAATCTGAGGGGCTTTATAACAACCCACTTTCACAGGAACCAGTCCATTCTGGTGAGAGCTAATTTAGTCTTGCAAAAGCAAGAACTCACTACTGCTAGAATAGCCCCAAGCCATTCATGAGTGATCCACTCCATTCATTACCCAAACACCTCCCACTAGGCCCACCTCCCCACACCCCTACTCTAACGATCAGATTTCAACATGAGATTTGATGGGACCAAACAAATCGTATCTAAACTATAGGAGAGAGGAACTGAGGTAGGGCCCAATCAATTCCAAGTTCAGGAGACAGAGCTGAGTCCAGAGGGACTAAGACAACTAGTGTGCAATAGTACACAGTACTGGAGAGGAACCCTGGAAATGTATGGATGGTTTTCCTTGAGTATTTCAGCAGTACTGATCAGCACCTGTATGTGAGGTCAGGAAAAGAGCCATCCAAAGGGATTAAAGGGAACAATGCCTCATGCTGGTACAGGGCCAGGAATAATGCCCATTCCCACCAGGCAAACTAGAAAACCTTATAGTTCCTGGGGCATAGGGTAGAATACACAGAAGGGTCTTGTCTCAACAGGGGAAATAATTTGCCCTAGATTGAGCACTACTTCAGACTTGCCTAGCAAATCAAAAAAGCAAGACCTCAAAAAAACAAAATCTAGTAATTCAGTTGTATTTCAAAGCAAAGGTCAAGAATATTTTTAGGAATACAAAAATAGCAAGTACCCAACAAGGTAAATTTTATAATGTTATAAACTTTTATAATTTTATAATCAAAGATTATAAGACATGCAAAGAGGCAGAAAAATAGAGTCTATCAAAGCCAATCCAGAAGTGACACAGACATTAGAATGGGTAGGCAAGGATGTTAAAAGTTACAACTCTATTCTATATGTTCAAAAATTTTAGCCAGAGACATGGAAGATATGAAAAAAACCTAAGGAAAACTTTTAGAAATGAAAACTATAATATCTGAGGAAAAATACATGGGATGGCATTAACAGTAGATTAGACATTGCAGAAGAAAAATTACTGAGTTTGAACGTATAGAAGCTATCCAAAATGAAACACAGAAATAAATAAAGATAACTATTGGATAACTTTAAGTGGCCTAACGTGTGATTGGAGTCAATGGGAAAGGGAAGATAGAAGAGAGTAGCAAATATATTTGAAGGAATAATGCTTGAAATTTTTCTAAATTTCATGAAAACTATAAACCCATAGATCCAATATACTCAATGAACCTCAAGCACTAGACATAAAGAAAAACACACCAAGGCATATCACAATCAAATTGCACAAAACCAGTAGTAAAGAGAAAATCTTTAAAGCAGCCAGAGGAAAAGGAAGCATTACATGCAGAGGAGCAAAGGATAATGGCACATTCTTATAAACAATGCAAGTAAGAATACAAGGAAGCACAGTCTTTATTGAAAGGAAAAAAAAACTGTCAACCTAGAATTCTATTTCCAGCAAAACAAAATTTCAAAATTGAAAGCAACAAAAGACAATTTCAGGTATACAAAAGGTAAAATAATTTATTACCAGCAGACTGGTACTACAAGAAGCCCTTCAGGCGCAGAAGGAAAATGATACCAAATTAAAATCTGGAGCCAGGCACAGTGGCTTATGCCTGTAATCCCAGCACTTTGGGAGGCCGAGGCGGGTGGATCACCTGAGGTCAGGAGTTTGAGACCTGCCTGGCCAACATGGTGAAACCCCATCTCTACTAAAATACAAAACTTAGCCGAGTGTAGTGGCAAGTGCCTGTAATCTTAGCTATTCAGAGGAAGGCTGAGGCACAAGAATTGCTTGAATCCAGGAGGTAGAGGTTGCAGTGAGCTGAGATCATGCCACTGCACTCCAGCCTGCACGACAGAGTGAAACTTTGTCTCAAAAAAAAAAAAAGAATTATTGATACATGCTATAATATGGATAAATCTCAAAATAATTAGGTTTATGAAAGAAGCCAAAGAAGAATATATATGGTATGATTCCATTTATACAAAGTTTTAGGATATGCAAAGTAGCATATGATGACAGAAAGGGAATCAGTGGGTACCTACAAGGTGGAGCTGGGTGTGGGGAGAAGAAGGGAAGGATTACAAACGGGCATGAGGAATGATGAATATATTCACTGGCTTGATGTGGTGTTGGTTTCACAATTGTATACGTATATTCAAACCAAGCAAATTGCATAGTTTACTCTATGTCAGTTAAACTTCAGTAAAGCTGTTAAAAATTAGTATCTTAAGACAGAGTAGAATGTGAGAAAGACATAGAAAAGGACATAGAAAATATAGAAAATGCAGTTTTACAAGCCCTGCAACAACTAGGTAAAACAATATACAATATAAATAATATATCTTTAAAGAAATAGTTTAGAAAGATGGTTATATTTAGAAAAAAAGTTATTGTAATAATTTTTGCCAGTGAATGAATGAATAAATAGAAGTAAAAAAATGTACTCTCAGATTTTGTCATTTTATGGGATTTGAATTTTAATTACTCCATGTAAGGTTTTTAATAATTTCTTTAGAAACTTAACCTTTCTGCCACAATCTCCTCATATAAAATGAGGACATTAGTAGTATTTAACAGAAGCTTTTAAATGAGCTAATTCGTTTCTAAGTTTCCACAACTGTACCTGGCATACAGTAAGCACTCAATACTTGTTAGCTCTTATCATTACCAGCTACTAATAGGATGTGCCTCTAAGGCCACCTTGGATCCAGAAGGTTGAACTTTAAAATGGTAGTTCCTTCCCTGTTGCTTGTATACTCAGAGAAAAGCAACAAAAACTAAAAAAGGGATAGAGAAAAAAGAAAAAGGGCTTAAGATCTTTGTTTCTGCTTCCTGACTCTAAGGACCAAGACCCCACAAATGTGCAAGACAACTCTTTGGGGCCCATGGGGAGAAGAGAGGACAGTTGTGGACATACATGAAGCCAGTCAGGGACTTGCTTCAAGGTCACAGCTCCCCAGCTGGGTTGGGAATGATGGATTGAGTACTTAGCGTGACTGTCCAGCCCCAGCACTCAGACTCTCCTGGTTAGGGGTTTGTATCCTTCCCCACCTGACTGTGACACATCACCACCTCTTTTCTCTGGACTCTGGGCCTCGTGTTTGAGCAGGTAGTTTTTATTTCATATGACAGATTGCTTTTTTTCTCTGAGTAATATCGTGACCTCCAACTTTAACAACTTTGCTCGTCCTTATCTTAGGCTGTATATGTCTGTTTGTGTTGTGTGTGCGTGTATTTATCCTAATATGATACATATATATTCCAACTTATATAGAAAACAGTCTAATTTATAATTTTCACACATATCAGTTCATACTGACAATAGTATTTTCATGGCACCTTCAAACCAGAGGTACAGTCATCACAGAGTGCTAAAGGTAGCAAAAAGATGAGTCTCCAAAGAGTTAAGGATTTTCCCCAGCACCTCTTTAATTAGTCATGTGCAAGTACTTTAATGTACACTTCTCTTTATTGGGTAATTTAACTTTATAAGAAATGGTAGAACCAAATGTTTATAATTTGGATAACTTTAAGTTTGCACTATTGAGATTGTACTGTTTATAAGGATGCTATGAAGGTCCTTCTCTTATGTAGATAATCTATATAATAATTTGCTTTTCATAAATTTGCATCTTTATACATTATATTTCATTAAAACAACTTTAGAATCCTTATTACCTTAAATCATGTTTCGTTATCATGAACCAAAGTATCTCATCATAGTAGCATCTGATTCATGACACCATTTTGTAATGGGGTGAATGGACTGTAGCCTCCTAATATCTTTAATTAAGGGAGCCTTTGGATCATGCTGCATTCTGCCACCTCATCCAGATGTTGGAAGACTGTGCTATTGTACAGGACCATCAATTCCTGGAGCTCATTTATCTACCCTAGGCCAGGTCTCTGCTTCTAGGATTTCCTGTACAAGGACATGCTGAATGATGTGTCACATTCCTACCAGCTGGGAACCTTATTCCTTTCGTGGATTTGCATTGAAATTAGTAGTGAAGTTAGTGGGGATGGATGGAATTATCCATTCACAGGGGATACTTGTGAGTGATTTATACCCTAGATACAAAATAGTCCTGCTTATCACACATCTTTTTGTCAGAATCCTGATATGTTCTAAAACTCATGCGGAGCTAACTGCAGAGATGTGTAATAAAGCTTGTTTCAAATTCTCACTCAAGTGGGTCATATGGGGAAAAGAACTTCCTGGTGACAAGTGTGTGCCAGTTAGTCAGGCTATGCAGTCTATGCAGTCTGTCTTCTGGGTTGGCTGGGTCAGTGTGGCCAGTGAGCCCTGAAGGCTGCATCTGAAGGCTGCTCCTTGCTGTCCCTGTAGCAGCCGTGCGGAAAGCCTTCATCTGAAGAGCTGTGTCTTTACTTTCTGGGAAGATGGTGGAGTGTGAGGCTTTTTTATTTTTATTTATTTATTTTTTTGGAGATGAAGTCTTGCTCTGTCACTCAGGCTGGAGTGCAGTGGTGCAATCTCAGCTCACTGCAGCCTCCGCCTCCCAGGTTCAAGCAATTCTCCTGCCTCAGCCTCCTGAGTAGCTGGAACTACAGGTGCACACCACCATGCCCAGCTAATTTTTGTATTTTTAGTAGAGATGGGGTTTCGTCATGTTGGCCAGACTGGTCTCAAACTCCTGACTACAAATGATCTGCCTGCCTCGGCCTCCCAAAGTGCTGGGATCACAGGTGTGAGCCACCATGCCCGGCCGAGTGTGAGGCATTTAAGGGTAGTCTGCCAGAATCTCTCTGCGTTGGGCAGCCCAGAAGGACCTTGAAGCACAGGTTCACCCTGGGACAGGATAAACCAAGTGATAGCCACTGATCCAAGTACTGCAGAAGTAAGAGTATTATGTGTTGAAGAAAGGCTGGTCCAAGACTCCAACCTCAGGAGAGAGGAAAAGAAGGGTTTGTAGTCCAGTGGGGAGGGTGGTTAGTAACCTTCCAAAGAAAGACATCCTGGTGTAACATGAGAAGGCAACACAGTCTGACTCAGCATGGATCTGATGGTCTAGCCTAGGGTTTCTCAACCTCAGCACTATTGACATTGTGAGTCAGATAATTCGTTATCATGGGGACTGTCCTGTGCAATATGGAGTGTATAGCCGCATTTCTGGCTCTACCCATTACATGCCAGTCCACCTCCCCTTATCCCCAGTTGTGACCACCAAAAGTGTTTCCAGACATTGCCAAATATCTCCTGGGGGTCAAAATCACCCCCAGTTGAGGAACACGAATGTGAAATAGTCAGCTGTGCCATGAAGCCACTGAATCAAACACAGCAACAGTTGGACTCCTATTTCATGGGCTCTGTCAATCTGGTAGACATCTCAGCTACAACTGCTGACTCCTTCATTCTTTCTCAGTGTCCTTTGATGGTTGAGATCAAGGATTCGAAGTCAAGAAGACCATGGCTAGTCACTTTGCCTCCTGAGGTGGCAGTTTCCTCATCTGTAAACGAGAGTAGCAGCAGGACTCCTTGATCTGGTGTGGACAGGTGGAGTGCATGTAAAGGACTTTTCACTGTGGCTGATGTCAAATTAGGCTCTAAGAGTCATGCAGAATTTATAGTGGTAAGGCATTTAGAACTTTTGCCTTTTTAGCATCCATCATGTCCTCTATTTCAGGGTAAATGAGTCTGTCTAAGATAAGTTTTAAAGGATCTAGAACCAGAAATACCATTTGATCCAGCAATCCCATTACTGGGTATATACCCAAAGGAATATAAATCATTCTACTATAAAGACACATGCACCTGTATGTTTATTGCAGCACAGTTTACAATAGCAAAGACTTGGAAGCAACCCAAATGCCCACCAGTGATAGACTGGATAAAGAAAATGTGGTATATCTAGGCCATGGAGTACTGTGCAGCCATAAAAAGGAATGAGATCATGTCCTTTGCAGGGACGTGGATGAAGCTGGAAGCCACATCCTCAGCAAACTAACACAGGAACAGAAAACCAAGCACCACATATTCTCACTTATAAGTGGGAGTTGAACAATGAGAACACATGGACACAGAGAGGGGAACAACACATACCTGGGCCTGTTGTGGGGTGTGGGGCAAGGGGAGGGAGCTTAGAAGATGGGTCAATAGCTGCATCAGACCACCATGGCACATGTATACCTATGTAACGAACCTGCATGTACTGCACATGTATCCCGGAACTTTAAAATTAAAAAAAATAATAAAAGCAAAAAAAATTAAAAATAAAAAAAAAAAAGCCTTAACCTCCCCCCTCCACCCTCATAGAGACACAAATTTACTCATACACACACACACCTGGCACATGAGGTAGCTGGCAAGAGGGTTATATTTTCCACTTAGAAGCCACAGAGGCAGCCGCACCCTCCATTAGCATTGCCTTTGCTCCGCGTAAGTCTACTCCTAGCAAAGTGGTTTTAAGGGACCGTGGCAATAAAGGAGGCTGTTTGGAAGAAGCACTTCAGTGAGAAGGAAGAATAGGAGTTCCCCCTTCACCCTTCTGTTGAAATCATTTCCTTGGTCTCAATTTATTTTCCTGTCTTTATTCAATGAAAACCTTCTAAGAATACCTTTGAATTTGAACTGGGGTTCATGAAGCACTTGTATGCTATTTATACTCTAACCCACTGAAAACAGCCTTTTGGATAATATTTTAGGCTTCCAAGAGACCTAACCTTGTATTATGAGCCACCAAGAAAAATGCAAAGAAACAATGACAAAGTCCAGCCTATTTGCAGCCAAACAGCCTGTGCATGAGAATTCCCCCGTGGTAGCTCACCTGGACTGGGAGGGAGTCTCTCTTGGTCTCAGTGGTCTCAGTGCTCTGGGGCCTTGACTCTGTGAGGCCTCTCTTCATGCATCCTTCTCTACTCTGCAAAAAATGTGTAAGCAGACAGAGTCTGCAGCCAGCCTGAGGCTTTTCTAGAATCAGCTTCACCCATTTAGAGACTCAGTTGGACCAAAGTTCTGCTGTTCCTGTTCAAGTGCCCAGTGTTGCCCAGAAGGAGTGATGGCTACATGGTGGTCACAACTCCTTTGAGTCCAGGATCCCAACCCTGGCCTGCCAACTGCACCAGCCACTGCCCCAGCTGGGCCTGTCCACAAGTATAAAGAGCAGAGGCCTGGGGAGGTTGGTCTGCTCAGCCTGTCAAAGCCTTTTAGAGAGGAATATCCGGGCTCTTTGATGTTGCCCTTGGAGGCCTGGGAGACCTTGCTTCAGTTAATTTTATCTCAAGGCCGATTTGACACTTAGCCAGGAAGTGATTTCCTGTGCATACACGTTCTGCTGGGTCCTGTGTGGTCCTCTGATTCGCCCAGAGCAGGGGGTGTGTGGGCCAGCAGATGCCTCCTGGGAGTTTTCCAAGCCCCTACCACATACATAGCTACTTGTCACCACCAGGCTGTGCAGAATGGATGCTTTTAGGTCAGCTGACAGTGGACCTGTCTCTTGGAGGTAACAATCCACAGACTTCATGATTCCCTTCCCTTCTGCTGCAGCCAGACTCACAGGCTTCGCAAAAACTGTCCTGAAAGCTGTGGCCCTGCCTTAGGGAGGGAAGGGTGAGATCTCTCAATGGGGCTGCTCATTTTCTCAAAACGGTCATTATAAAATGATTCCAAATGGAGTCGATATTTGATCAAGTCCTTCAACAAAAGTAACAGCCACCATGGGAATTTGCAGCTATCCGGTAGTCAATATCAGGCCTAAATTTTGATTAATTGGTGCCTGACGGCTTTAATAATGTAAACCAAGTGTGCTTTAATTTTCCTTTCCATTTTATCTTCCTCCCAATTTTATCGATTTGAAGGAATTGCGGCGGCCCCTTATGTTTCATTAGAGAGCCACAGAAGTATGAAGTGAAGTTTGGAGGACAGAGCAAATGACTGAGCTCGCGTGGCCCTACCAATCATTTCCAGTGGGTGCCCAGCCGCACTCCGCCTGGCTGTGACTCATGCTCAGCAGGGGCCCGAGATGACGGTGTGTCTCCCAAACGTGGCTGCCCTCAGTCTTAAGAAGCATGCAGATCATTCTCAGAGCTGGCCACCTCGGGTTCACACTTTGGCTGGCCGTGGCCCCCCGTGGCCATGGATCTGAGATGGTCCCTTACCTGCCCTCCTGACTGAGGCTCGGTGCCCAGCCCAGGCTGAGGATTCTGCAGTGCTGGCCCAGCCTCCACTGTCCAGGCCTGGCCACCTGGACCTCTTGTGTCCCAAAGTCACGGAGTCCTTCTGTCCTGCCTTATAAATCCCAACTTGATGCCTCTGGAGTTCTTTATGGTGGTTTCTCTGAGGGCCTGTGGGGATTAGGTCTTAGGCCCCAGCCCTGTGCCCCGTCACAAGGCTCCCTTCCACACTGTGGATTCACTGCAGCAGAGGTGGTTTTGCTCAATAGAGCATGTTATTAAGGGCAGAAATTACAGCTGGCCATAACTGACTGACTTTTTCCTCCAGTTGTAACATGAGTTTCAAGGGGAGGCTGAAGACTTCACGCACAGTGGTAAACATTTCACCATGTATTAAAACTTACCAAAAAATAAAATGCTCATCTAATATAATATTGAAGAGATTGCTTATAATTGTCAATCCATCTCCTTCCAAATCTGAGAATATGTAATCATGTTGCCCATGTTCAAATGGAAACTCTTTCTTCCCCCTTCTTTGAAGAGTGCTTGAGTTACTTTATTTCTGATAGGAATCTCAAGGGTTCTGTTTCCATACGGTGGATGAGGCAGACTCTTCTCCTGTTCACTCAGAATGGGACTATTTCAGCATTTAGCCCTACAAGAGAGGGTCTTCAATGTGTGGCTTCTTTGGCATGTCCACCCCAACAGCCACCTGCTGGCTCACACCTCCACCAAGGCACTGCCTCTGCCACTGAGGACAAAGGAAGGGCCATGCGGCATCTTACCTCTGCTCAATTGAAGGATCATTGGAAAGCAGGGGAGGAGACACTGTGTCAGTGTGGTTAGGGATCTGGTGTTGGCGTGTGAGTTCCTGGATGTTGTGCTTCATCCTGTTGCCTCTCACCTGGACCATTCCCAAAGTCCCTCCTAACTGGCTTCTGGCTTCCAGCTCGTCCCTGCTTCTGCAGCCTTTAAAAAATCTCTACCCTGCCTGTTCCCACCTCAGGCCTTCATGGTTGCTGCTATCACCTCTTTTTACAATATAAGTCCCTCAAATAATCTCATGGCTAGTTCTTTCTCATCATTCTACCCTTGGCTTGCATGTCAACTCCTCAGGGAGACTGTCCTGGCCAACCTCATACTATTGTTCTTCTCTCCCCTGTTTTACTTTCTCCATGACACCTATCAGCATCTCAAATTATTGTATTTGTTTACTTTTTAATTGTGTTTCTCAAGGTGGAAGCTCTGACTTGACAGCCGCCACCCCCGGCTATTTCTCCAGAATCTAAACAGAGTCCAACACATAGTAGGTGCTCAATACACACTGTCTTATGGACCACAGAATCAAGCTAATGTTTGAAGGATCCTTTACAGTTGCCAAAAGAGCTTTTAATGTGTACGCATCTCATGTGTGATTGTGATTGCTTTTCTGCCCACCTTTGACTAGACTGAAGGCCTTGGGTGTGAGGATTTGGTGACACTTTCTTTTTTTTTGAGATGGAGTCTCGCCCTGTCGCCCAGGCTGGAGTGCAGTGGCGCAATCTCAGCTCGCTGCAAGCTCCACCTCCCGGGTTCACACCATTCTCCTGCCTCAGCCTCCCAAGCAGCTGGGACTACAGGCGCCACCACCTCGCCCGGCTAATCTTTTATATTTTTAGTAGAGACGGGGTTTCACCGTGTTAGCTAGGATGGTCTCGATCTCCTGACCTCGTGATCCACCCGCCTCGGCCTCCCAAAGTGCTGGGATTACAGGCGTGAGCCACCGCGCCCGGCCTGGTGGCACTTTCTTATGACACTGGAGGTCTCAAAGTCAGGATGTATGATATTTATTGCATATCCTTGCAGTCATGGTCCATGCATGTTTTTATATTGTGTGTTTTTTTACTTCATATTACGGGAACTTTCCTGATTGTCCCTATGTATGGTGGCTGAATCACTGCAGAGTGGTTTAGTGGCTGATAGTGTCTTTACCTTGTAGAGTGAGGAACTGGGGAAAGAAGAAGGCTAAGGGCTTTTTTAGCCAAGTTGACTTGACGTTGCTCTACTTTGCTCTCCTTCATCCAGTGGGAGGTTCAGAGAAGGGGCTGGAAACAGGCCCTGTTAAGCTCCTCTTATCTCCATCCCCTCTCCCACCTCAGAGCCCTCTCTATCACACAAACACCCTCACAACACAAAATCAGTGACTCTGTTGTCAAATACACAGCTCACTATGACCCCATATAGTATTCCTAAGGACTGGTTAGTATTTGCTTGGATCAGGTTTGCATGATATATACTCACGCTGTTCCTCACTTCTTATGACCCAAGCTCTCCCACTTTAGTTACCACCCTAAGTATATTTTCTTGTGAGGAAATTATTCCAGCCACATCCATAGCTGACATCCTCATGTCAGTGCCTTGGAAATCTATGCTCTCATGCTTTTCTAAGTGCTTGGTTTGGGTCCTCCTGGGCAAAATGGTATGTCCTGATCCTGTATTTCACCAAAACATACTTTGGGCCAACCTCCTGTTTATTTTTATATCTACAAAAAGTCCACATCATAACTTTTGCCAATTAAAACTGTTTGTTTCCTCACTTATTTTGGGACTGACTGTTGTAGGTAGTTAGTTGGATCAGGCCTAAACGACTTCCCAAAGCAGCTATATTATATTCAACATTTTAGACTTATGGGACTTACTGGCCAGAAACTGATGTAATTATGAACAGTTTCTAAGCAATAAGGGCATTTTTACTGCCCTGCAGAGAACTGAGAGAACTGGCTGGCCTAAAATGGAGGAGGAGGTAGCTATGGATAATTTTCTTTTAGAAAATAATCATGTCTTATGGGGTGAAAAAGAAAAACATTCAAATCCTCCACATGTGATTTCTGTAGCCTCTAGATTTAGCGGGTGCCACAGGTACAGAGAGGTGTTTGGGTGAGAGAGGTGAATGGAGGTGTCAGGCTAGGTTAAGGGAACATACAGACCCCAGGAGGAGGAAATAAAGGTCAAGAGAAAGAAGAAAGTCCTTCAACACTGCTTTTCTCTCACCAAAGTGTGCCCTTTGATAATTCAAATGCTAGCTTACCATCATCCTCCTTTGCACGCTGCATCTCCAAATCTGGAAATATCAGTGGAAAGGAGGAGTGTTCCTTCCTTTGACCCCAGCTTGAGAGGCTTCTGTCTTAAATACAGGCCAAGCTATTTCCTTGGGGACCTGGGCCCCTGAAAGCTGGGACTAGTTCCCCCCATGGCAGAATGTCAGCCTCCTCACTACTCATGGAAATGTCAACTCCCGGCTTCCCCAGCTGGACACCGGCCCTGTCTCTGGCCAGGTGCTCCTACAGCCAGACCTTTCATGGGAGGAGGCAAAGGGCAACATGGTGACTGGGGCAGGAAGCAATGGAGGGAAGGCAGAGTAGCAATGGGGTGGGATGCAGGAGAGAGCCAGCCCATCCGGGCCTCCATCCCAGCTCTACTACTGATCACCGCCTCACCCTGTCTCTAATGTGTGATCATGAAGACCTTCCTCATAGGGTCACCATGAAGAGAACATGAGATAATGGCCCACAGTGGCTACCCAGCAAACTGTTGATTCACTTCTCATCACCAGCAAAGGCAGACCTCCATCTAAGAGTGCCAGGAGAGATGTGCAAAGCCTCTGGTAGCCAAGCCTGAAAGAAGTTGCCAAAAATATGGTGTTCTGCATATCAGGAACAGCTTACTGGACAGTACATAGGATCCACAGACTCCTTTGGTCAAGAGCAGCAACTTCCAGTTCCGTCTGGGAGAGATTCTGCAGTTCCTGCTTTGCCTGGAAATGATGAGGATGAACAACAATGACTAGGGGAGCAAAGGGTGCTATGCAGTTTACAAAAGGTGGCCGGCAGAGCAGTGCAGAGTGCAAACCATTTATACAACATCACATAGCACGTAGGCAGTAGAGCTAGAAACACGGCTTAGTCAGTTGCTTACTTTTATTAATCAACCAGTCAGCCAACAACTGTGCCAGGTACTTAGTAGCAGATGTGAAGATACCATGGTCTTTTGGGAAGAATGTGGATCTTGAAGTTGTGGGGACTGGGTTAAATCTCAGTGCCACTGCTTCCTGGCTAGCTGACCTTGGGCAAGTCACATGAGCCCTCCTAGCCTTCATTTCCTCATCTGTAAAGTGAACACAGTTAATACTTGTTTTTCAAGTTGCCAAAAAGAAAATAATATGTTTGAAAGCAGTTAACTCTATTCCTGAATATAGTAGGTACTCAGGAATGTTAGTTTCCTTTCTTGACACAAATCCCAAGCCATTTTTACTGCAAGGCTTTTTACTTATTTAATCCTATAGGTAAAAGTGAATCCAACAGTTTCTACCTGAAATCTGGGTTTTGTTGACTTTGCCCCCACACATCTACTAATGCCTTGTGCACTCACTCCCCTCTCCTACCCCGTTTGTCTGGAGTACACCACGTGGAGACTTATCTCTGCCCTTGAACAAGAGGTCATCTGCTGTTTTCTTCCTGTCCTCTCCCGGCTTCCTTCACCTTGAGGAATCACTGTATTGCAAATGCCACCACTTCCTCAGGCCTCAGTAAGCTTGGGGCCTCCCAGTGAGCTAAAGCAAAGCTGTGCTTCATGCAGAGGGTGAAAGACTGCCTCACAAAGTGGTCCTCCTGGACAAAAACATGGTGCTGCTTATGCTCCAGTACTGTTCCAGGTATTTAGTGCAATAGCTCTGTCACCCTCCAGAGAACCTGCATTCATGAGGACCTGGGTCAAATCTAGGAGAGCAAGCCTTTGTGACTGGGCCTACCTCTTTTGTAAGACCCTGCCTCTTTCCTTGAGCTCCAACTGTTACCCCCTTACCCTTGGTGATCAGCAGATCCACTGATGGGAATTCTTAGGGACACCTCTAGATCTCTTTCAGATCATCCCCTCCTTACTAATCATGGACAGAATGGGCCTCACTTGCTTTTGCTGAGGTACATAGAGTTTCTAAATGGACTCCAGGGAAGGCACAGATGCTGTGAGGCAGCTGGAGGCCATGCATGAAAATTCCTCCATTCAGTCTCAGATGCACTCAGCATCCCATGAAAGATGTGATGAGCATATGGGTCTGGATGCAGAGCAGGATGTGTTAATATAGACTTGCTTTAATCTGAATATGAAAGGTGAGACCCTGGCAGCAGCTCAGGATGTTTCTGAAAGGACCCAGAATGCACACTGCAACACCAGGTAGAAAGTGAAGACGGGCCTGCCAGATTGCATCATGCCGACGAGAGGTTCTCCTCCAGATTCCTTCCTGGCGTCAGGTGGCAAGGGGATGGCCTGTCTCCATGTGCAGTTGGGAGAAATGACTTTGAAGTAGCATGAAAACCCCAGCTGAAGAGAAGACAAAGTATACATTAAGAGAACAAAATGAAGGGCTGGATGGATAGGTTTATTTTTGAAATTTAGACTCTCTGAAGTAAAGTTGTCATAGTTACCTGCTTGTTTTTACTTGTATTTATGAGATCTGAAGGCCACAGAATTAAAATAATCCTCCCCTGTGTGAAGTGTGTGTCTGTAATAACAAGCACCAAGAAGCACCTGGGCTGCTCTCACTGTGTCAGCTTCATCTCCTGATATTTTTTTTCTAGTCTGTCAGTGTTGCCTGGGCCTGTTGAGAGGAACTCATGATTAGAAAGCAAAAGTTAACTGGACTTCCTTTTGCCACACACATTCAAGATCACTACAGATATAGACATATATTATTGCACACTCATAAACAAAGTACCACAGCCTGCCCATACCTTACTCAGTTACAGCCACACATCTCTCCACACCAAAAAACATTTGCAAACACAGAAGGCCGCACTGGGGTATTTTATGAGCTTTAGGAGGAGGATGATGATGCTGTGAGTCATATTTGTGAGCATAAATTCCTGATGTGCCACAGTGATAGAAAATAGAAGTAAGTTCTGGTTTGCATGTTTTTGAAGGCCTTAGTTGAGCAGTATAGGCACCAGGCTTGGATTTGTCCCTCAGTAGCCACTTTGCCTTGGGCAAGCCATTGTTTTCTCTGTTCTCACATCCTCTCCTGCAAACTGAAGAGGCTGCCAACTTCAGAGTTCTGCCATTATCAGGGGGCAGAGGATGGCTCCACGTGCTAGTTTGCATTTGGGAAAGCTGAAATCCAGAGAAGAGCCAACCCAAACTCTGTACTGCAGGGTGTGGTGTATAAAACCACTACCTTATAATTCATGAGCCTAGTGGGGAATTTGATAGATGATTCTGTAGGACACTAACATCTCCTTTCAATGTTTGGGTGAATGCTGGATTGACACAGTGCCATGTTAAAGTGACCATAGCAGAGTTTGCAGAAAATTATGTATTTATCCCAAGTGTGTTATCTGATTTTATATATGTGTGTGTGTATATATATCTATATATATGCATATATATATAATCAACAGATGTAGAGGAATTGTCTTTCCATGTTTATCTTAATTCTAAGCTCAAATTCCCAATTATTTTATGATTTTTCCTTTAAAGACCCCATGTTTTGAGCATTACCTGTCTACCAGGTGAACTTTATGTATTTAGTATAATTCATGTTTCCATTTTGATTGATTTTAGCCATTTAGCTACCAGGCAGATGTCTTAGCAGCATGAGATAATGGCTGGCACTCCAGGCTTGGCTGATATATTTTCATCGTAAAGCAGAGAAATGTGAGGCAGGCATGACTTTGTTTGTAGGAAATGGATGCCTGCCATCTGATGTTTTGAAATACTGAAATCCACTCATGGACTCACAGGTCCAGGAACCTCTGCTATAGTACATTATTGCAAAATAAAATTGAGTTAGCCTGTCTTGGCTAACTGACTGCCAGTAATGAAAATGTTAACTTCGGGAAGAAAGTGTTGTGCCTACACTCTTCGCTGGCGTTCTCTTGCATTATTTTCTCAGTGTCGCTGCAGTACTGTCTCTTGACGTCTGTAATCACAGCCAGGATAAGTTCACCAATAGTCTCTTAGTCATGAATTCAGCATCACAGTAGAGAAGGGTCACTTTTACTCCTTCCTTCAAAATGGAGAGGAGATTTCTTTGTGGGTTTCAGTTTGTACAGAACATTCTCTGCCTAAGTAGCTCAAAAGAGGAGTAGGTGGGATGACTTTTGAGTGGACCCATAATTTGGTTTTTGAGGAAAATAAAAGTACTGAGAAAATAGAAGGTTAAAGGCCACATAGTCCAGCAGATACGGTGGAATCTTAACGCTTCTGAAAGAGGGCTGGTTCCCATCTTAATTTATAACCTTCAGTGGCCTAAGAGGACACTCAGCTCTGGGAGACTGAAGCAGTCCACTCCCAAGGATCATTCATTTCAGAGCCCCTTGAAATCCTCATATCATGGGCATTACCAGCTATAGAAAATGGTTTGGTATCATGGTATATGATAATTTAGCAAGGTAAATTCAAACTCTTATTTTTTCAAAAATTACTCAGACTTATTTTACTAATATCTCATTCTAAAAATCAAATCAGACTCTGTAAGTCTGATTGCATTCCAAGTGATGCATGCACGGCTTCCTTATTTTTCCATTTCACTGTTGAAGGACAGCTTGGTTGCATCTACATTTTAGTGATTATGAATAAAAGAGTGAAGGATTTTGAATACAGGTTTTTGTGTGGACAGAAGTTTTCAGTTCACTCGGGTAAATATCCAAGAGTGCAATTGTTTGGCCAGGACTATGGTAGGACTATGTTTAATGTTTTTTTTTGTTGTTGTTGTTGTTGTTGTTGTTTTTTTTTTGAGACATGATCTCACCCTGTCACCCAGGCTGGAGTGCAGCAGCTTGATCATGGCTCACTGAAGCCTTGACCTCCCAGGCTCAAGCAATACTCCTACTTCAGCCTCCCAAGTAGCTGGGACCACAGGTGTGCACCACCACACCCAGCTAGCTAGCTAGCTAGCTAGCTATTTATTTATTTATTTATTTATTTATTTATTTATTTATTTATTTGCAGAGACAAGGTCTCACTATGTTGCTGGGGCTGGTCCTGAACTCCTGGGCTCAAGTGATTCACCTGCCTTAGCCTCCCTAAGTGCTGGGATTACAGATGTTAGCCACTGTGCCTGGCCTGTATGTTTAGTTTTATAAGGAACTGCCAAATTGTCTTCCAAAGCACTGTTCCATTTTGCATTCACATCAGCAAGAAATGAGAATTGCTGTTATTCTGCATCCCTACCAACATTGTTATTGTCAGTTTTATGAATTTTAGCCATTCTAATAGGTATGCGATGGTATTGCACTGCAGTTTTAATATGCATTTCCCTAGTGACAATGTTGAGTTATCTTTTCTTATTTGCCACCCATATATCTTCTTGGCTGATGTGTCTATTCAGATTTTCTACCCATTTTAAAAACTAGGCTGGTCGTTCTCTTATTATTGAATATGAAGAGTTCTTTTTGACTGGTCATGGTGGCCTACATCTGTAATCCCAGCCAAGGTGAGAACTGAGAGGCCAAGGCAAGAAGATTGCTTGAGCCCAGGAGTATGAGGTTACAGTAAGCCATGATCACACCACTGCACTCCAGCCTGGGCAACAGAGTGAGACCCTCTTTCTCAAAAAAAAAAAAATTTTTTTAAAGAGTCACTTTTATATTCTTGATATAAGTCCTTTATCAGATATGTAAGTTGCAAATATTTTCTCCAAGTCTGGCTGGTCTTTTCATTCTCTTATGTTTTCAAAAGTCAAGTTTTAATATTGACAAAGTCCAATTTATAATTTTTTAAGGGATTATGTTTTATGTTAAAACTCATCACCAAACCCAAAGTCACAGAATTTCTTCTATATTGTCTTCTAGAAGTTACACAGTTTTTACATTTTATATTTAGATCCATCAGCCATTTAAAATTGCATTTTATATACGATGTAAAATATGTGTCTAGATTGATGTTTATGCATATGCGCATCCATTTGTTCTAGCACTGCTTGTTCAAAACACTATTCTTCCCTCCTTGAATTAACTTTGCACCTTTGTCAAAATTTTAACAATATCTGTATAGTTCTTTTTCTGGGCTTTCTTGTCTATTGCATTATCTGTGTGTCTGACCTGCTGCGCATACCACACCGTCATGGTTGCTGGAATTGTGTAGTGCCTCTTAAAGTTGGGTAGTATGATGCCTAAACTTTATTCTGCTTTTTCAAAATTATTTTAGCTATTCTGGCTCCTTTGCCTTTCCATGCAAATTTTAGAGTCAGTTATTCTTCACTTGATCTTAGCCAAAAGGCCAAGAAGCAATAGACTCAGCTATTCTATATTACAAAGATTCCTGCTGAGATTTTGATAGGAATGTCATTAAACCTATATTTTGGAAGACATTTTTATTATAGTGAGCCTTCCAATCCTTGAATATAGTGTATCCGTTTATTTTCTTTCATCAGCATTTTACAGTTTTTAATCATACAGATCCTGATACATTTTATCAGATTTATAACTTTGAAATTTGTCAGGACTTGCCTTAAGACCCAGCAGATGGTATATTTTGGAAATTTTCCATATGCACTTGAAAAGAATATATATTCTGCAGTTTTTAGATGATTTTTAAATATATGTCAATTAGGTCAATTCTGTTACTCTTGTTGTATAGAACCTCTGTGTCCCCTCTGGTTTCTGTATGCACATTGCTGCAAGAGATTGAAAAGTGTGTCACCATGATTGTGGATTTATCTAATTCTCACTTTGATTCTGTCATTTTTGTTTGTTTTATGTATTTTGAGGCTGTGATTAGGAGCATACAAATTTAGAATTGCTATATCTTCCTGGCCAATTATTTTCTCATAAATATGAAATGTCCCTCCTTACCTCTAGTTATGATTACAGCCTTAAAGTCTACTTTATCTGGTATTAGCTGTGCCAACTTTCTTGGGTTACTGTTAGCATGTCATATCTTTTTCCATCCTTTAACCTTCAACTGTTTAGTGCCCTTTTTTTTTTCTTTTTTTTTTTTTTTTCATGTTTTTTGAAATGGAGTTTCACTCTTGTTGCCCAAGCTGGAGTGCAATGGTGTGATCTCAGCTCACTGCAACCTCCACCTCCCGGGTTCAAGTGATTCTCCTGCCTCAGCCTCCCAAGTAGCTGAGATTACAGGCTTGTGCCACCATACCCAGCTAATTTTTTTTATTTTTAGTAGAAACAGGGTTTCACCACATTAGCAAGGCTGGTCTCGAACTCCTGACCTCAAGCGATCCACCTGCCTTGACCTCCCAAAGTGCTGGGATTACAGGCATGAGCCACCATGCCCGGCCTTGGTGCCCTTATTTTAAAATATATTTCTTATAAGTACTATATATAAATATGTGTGTGCGTGTGTAGCTATAATTTATGTATTATAGATGTGTATAATTCTATATATGAGATATATTTTATTTTGTTTATATACAGCTTGAAATCTTTTACTTGGAGCGTTTAATAAATCTACATTTAATGTAAGTATTGACATTTTAGGTCATACATTTACCACATTCCTCTTGATTTTTGCTCTTGTTTTCTTCTCAGTTTGGGTTTGTTTTCTTCCTTTTTTCCTAGTTTCTTCTTTTTTTTGAGACGGAGTCTCGCTCTGTCGCCCAGGCTGGAGAGCAGTGGCCAGATCTCAGCTCACTGTAACCTCCACCTCCTGGGTTCAAGCAATTCTCCTGCCTCAGCCTCCTGAGTAGCTGGGATTACAAGCACCCTCCACCATGCCTGGCTAATTTTTGTATTTTTAGTAGAGACAGGGTTTCACCATGTTGGCCAGGCTGATCTCTATCTCTTGACCTCAAGTTACCTGCCCTCCTCAGCATCCCAAATTGCTGGGATTACAGGCATGAGCCACCGTGCCCAGCCCTTTTTTCCTAGTTTCTTGATGTAGACGCTTAAATTATTGATTTGGGACATTTCTTCTTTCCTAAAATAAGTATTTAATACTACAGATTTCGCTCTAAGCATTGCTTTAGCCCCCTTCCAGATGTTGACATGTTGTATCAAGGTCATTTTCATTCAGCTAAGATTATTTTCTAATTTTTCTTGGAATGTCCTCTCTAACCCCTGTATTATTTAGGAGAGTGCTGTTTAATGACAAGTAATTGGAAATATTCCTGTTACCTTGGTTATTAATTGCTAGTTTAGTTCCATATGGTCAGAGAATATATTTTATATGGTTTCAATTTTTTTAATGTGTTAAGATATGTTTTATGACACAGAATACTGTATACATTGGTAAATATTCCTGGATTCTTGCAATATATGTGAATACTGTTGTTGATGGGGTCAGTGATCTACAAATGTCAATAGGATCCGTGTGGTTGATGGGTTCCTCCGTTCTTCTACATCCTTGCTGATTTTTGTCTGCTCATCCTATTTCTTACCATGAGAGGAATTTTGAAATCTCCAACTACGATTGTGGATTTATCTGTTTTCCTTTTCAGTTGTATCAGTTTTTGCTTTCTGTATGTATAATTTCTACCGTTAGATGTATACACATTTATTGTTATGTCTTCTTGGTTACAAAACCCTTTAATCAAAATATATCCCTGCTAATTTTCTTTGCTCCGAAGTCTACTTTGCCTGACATTACTATAGCCACTCTAGCTTTCTTTTAATTTATGTCTGCATGACATATCTTTTTTCATCCTCTTACTTTAAACCACTATCTCATTATATTTGAATTAACATTCTTACAGACAATATATGGTTGGGTCATTTCTAAAAATCATTCAGGAGATTTCTTACTTGCTGCTTTGAGATCATTTACATTTAATGTAATTCTTGGTATGTTACAATTTAGTTTGCCTTTTTATTTGATTTCTGATTAGGTCCAGTGTTTTTATTTCGTCGCTTTTCCTTTTCCTGCTTTCTTTTAAGCTATTTGAACATTTTAAATATTAAATTTTATCTATTGTGGTTTTTTTTTTTTTTACTACATCTCTTTGTATAATTTTTTTAAGTGGTTGCTCTTGGAGTTATAAAATACTTAACCTTTCAGAATCTACTTATGACAATATTTTACCACTTCAAATGGAACATAAAAGCCTTACTACCATATAGGTTCCTTTCCTCTCCCCCATCTTATGTTCCAGCTGTCTTATATGTTACATCTACATACATGGAAAACCCCATCAATACAATATTATATGTATTCTTTGTTTTCTACTATTAAACAGCTTTTAAAGAAAGATAACATCCTGTTGTATTTACCATTTTTGTTGCTCTTCCTTCATTCCTGATGTTCCAGGTTTCCTTCTGGTATTATTTGCTTTCTCTCTGATGAGAGAGTAAATTTTTTGTAGCCGCTCTGCTTCTATTAGTTTTCATTCATCTGAGAATATCTGTATTTCACCTTCATTCCTAAATAATATTTTGAAACCATGATCTCATTTCTGAATTGTATCTTCTAGGTATGTAACTCTAGTTTGGTAGTTCATTTCATTTAGCATCTTAAAATCTTCTGGCCTCAGTAGCTTCAGATGAGAAATTCACAATAATTCAAGTTATTTTTACCCTATAGGTAATATATCATTTTTTTTTTTCTGCCCACTTGCAACATCCATCAGCAAGTTTGATTTTGATGGGTTTGGATATGGATTTCTTTGGGTTTAATCTTGTTTGGGATATACTATTTCTTGAATCTGTAGATTTATTTCTTTCAGCACATTTTGGAATAGTTTTAGTTATGATTTCTTCAAATACTTTTTCATTCATTTATTCTCTGTCCTCTCATTCTGGAACTCCAATGACACAAACCTTTTGTTATTGTCTCATAGGTCCCTGAGGTGCTGTTCATTTGTGTTCTCAATCTTTTTTTTTTTTTTTTTTTTTTTTTTTTT
>NW_016810753.1:511260-540401 GCF_001698545.2 Rhinopithecus bieti
TTTTTTTTTTTTTTTTTTTTTTTTTTTTTTTGATCTCTGCTGCTGAGATTGGATAATTTCTATTGATCTATCTTCAAGTTCACTGACTCATTCCTTTTATTGTCTCCATTCTGCTATTGAGTCCATCCAGTGAGGACTTTAAATTTTTGGTTATTGTTTTTAGTTAGAAAATTCTCATTTGATTCTTCTTTGATATATTCTCCTTTTTTACTGATACATTCTATTGTAATACTTGTTTCAAGAGTGTTAGTGATTGTTTTTAGCATTTTTATAATAGCACTTTGAAGTCTTTGTCAGATAATTCCAACATGTGTCATTTTATTTATTGTCCTCTGTTGATTGTTTTTTTTCATGTCAGCTGAGATTTTATGGTTGCTTTTGCCAAGTAATTTTGAATTGTATCCTGGTCATTTAAAATATTGCATTATAAGACCCTGTCTTGTTAAATACTACAGAGAATATTGATATTTTTGTTTTAGCAAGCAATCATGCTGATTAGGTTCAGGCTGCGGGTTGGAATTGTAATTTCAGTGTCATATTAGTTTCACAGGTTTTGCAGTGCTATGTGCATCTATCTGGTGTGTCCTTCCCCAGGGGTCAGTCTGGGATGTGAGCAGGGATACATTTGTTACCTCAGTTCTTCAATTCTGTGGCATGCTATTGGGATCGGTTCCATGCATACACAGGTTGGGGGTGAGGCCAGGAGTTCATAAACAGTTTTATGGAGTAACTTTACTAAGCTCTTCTTGATTCATTCTCTCCCCAGTACTTTCTGGTTCCCTGGGTTTCCCATTTTCTGTCTGGCCTAAAACTGCCTAGTTCCATGATTATGCAACATCCAGGCCAAACACTAGGAGAACAGAGAAAGAATAGAGCTCTGGCTTCAGGCTCCTCTTGCTGACTACTGTTGCTGCCACCTCTGTCCCCACTACCACTGCTGCCATCACAGAATGGCCTGGGACACAAGAGGAGGGAGAAAAAAGAGCAAAACAATCTTGAGGGGGTTTCATCTCCTCTCTAGGGTTTTGGGGATTTCCCTTCTCAAACTGGGTTTCTCCTAGAGCTTTTGGGGTTTGGGTTTGTTGCATCCAGGCTGAGAAAGAAGTGGTAAACTCACTGCCAGTTCAGTGGTGCTTTGAATTCAGTGTTGTCTCCTATTTACCTGTTGCTGTTTGCTTTTCAGTGTTCTCAAATAGCTGCGCTGTGGATTTGCATCCAAAGGGAGAGAAAGAGTGTCATGTGTTTTCTCTGTCTTACTCAGAACTGGAATCTCTGATTGATATAATTTAAAATTTTTATTTTTGAATTAACTCATCCTTATATACAGAACAACAGCTGATGTTATTAATAAGAATCAGGTAAATGGCCAAACCACGTAGTTTTCAATTGGGTTTGTTTATGTCTACATTTATGTCAGCTACACATGATACTATTTTGGTATCTTCCTTTGATCACATAACTGTCACTGTAGATTTCTATTTGCACCTTCTAACCAGCCTTGTGGATGAAAGTCATCTTCTGATTTATTTGCAACTTGTGGGTGATTTCCTGGGAGCACAGCCTCTGCACACCATCTCATGGCAGGGCTGCTCAGGGGCAGTGAGTCTGGATGTAGTCAGCTGACCTGTTTGATGCAGTTCTGAGAAAAATGAGGTAGGAATCCTCACTGAAGACCCCGATGTTGAGTGTACCTTCAGTGTAAGTTTATGCATACTTCAGACATAATTGAACTACAGCTGACATTTTTAAGCAATAGTCTTTTGAACACATCAAGTTGGATGCAGTTTCAGAACAAATTGACATGCAGCTCTTCCGAGTTGCAAATCTTTGCAGAAATCACACCTGATGCAGTTGAACTGCCAGCTGTTCTCTGGCATACTCAGGAAGTGGGAGAGGATCTCAGTGGAGGTGCAAATGCATTCGTATATAATTCAGAGTTCATGTTAATGTTGAGTTACCCCTGTGACCTATCATGAGTGATTGGTTAAAAAATGTTGAGCCTCTTAACTAAGGAGACAATAATCCAGCCTTGGTTGCTGTGATCAAAGTCAGCTGAAGCCATCCTGGTTCCAACCTCATGATGGGGAATCTGGCTTCATGTGTACTCCTGTAGCAGCCCCTTAATTTCACTAAGCCTTGGTTACCTTATAAATAAAACATGATATATACTTACCTTGTAAGGTAGGCCATTGAGAAGATTAAATGAGAAAACATATAGGAAACAGCCTTCTGAAATGTAAAGTGCCATACAAGTGTTTATTACAAGAAATTTTAAACTAACAAAGATAACAATAGGAGGCGATGGTAAATTAAGAGAAGCAAGTCTAATAGTAGAATCAAAGCCTTCTCTTCTCTGCCTTTCAGGACATAGACTCATTTTGTTAGAGGGACTGAATTGTAAGGTCTCTGGGTGCCATAGCTGGATAAATCCCTACCTGAGCCTATTCTAGCCCTGAGAGTTTATGATTCTGCAAATAGGTGCTACAGAGTCAGGCATGCCCAAGTGTTTTTCTCACAGGACTGTGGCGATTAGCATGGGCACACTTCCTGGGGTTATTAATGCCTCTCTCCCAGGTCCCCAGGCACCTTCTTGGCATCCTTCTGTCCATATGAAAGAGATCATGTTGGGCTCAGAGCCCCAGAAACAGATTTCCAGTTGCTAGCCAGGCCCTCTGAGTCCCAGCACAGAAAACGTAGTTTTGCTTTAATTGGAAAGTTCAGGTTCCCAGACACAAACCCTCCTGAGAGAGCTGCAGGAGGCATCCTGCCCTGAGCTGGCCGTCTCCTGCCCCAGCGGACTGCCTTGTCCCTTCCCCAAGGACCACCAGTGTCCTGCCTCTTTCCCCTTGGTCAGCAGTACTCTGTGGGGGAGGTTAGGCATGGGGGTTGCAGACAAGCCCAGGGGACACCCTCCCCAGTGCCTTAGGCAGCCACAGCACCATGCAGGCCTGATACTCAGGGTGCCCATCTAACAGGGCATGAATCAGGATGGGTCAGCTGACCACTGTCTTCTCCCTCCTGCCCTTGCAGATCACCTCCAATGAGAAGCACTTGGAGAGCCTCAAGAATGCGGGCAGCCTCCTGCGGGCTCTGGAGCAGCTGGCCCCCAGGAGTGGGTAAGCGGGGCCGGGAAGATCAGCAGAGTCTGCTCCGGATCAGCACACACTCTCAGCCATTCCTTTCTTCACTACCCCCACCCATCTCCCTCCACACCAGGGACCACCACCTTCCAGCCCATCACTGTCCACTGAGATCCTTCCCACTATGGGAGGGGAAGCTCTACCACTCCACCCACCGGGAATCCCCAGTTATGGTGGGGAAGGTGGGGGCACAGGAATCCACAGGGGGAGAGAAAGTCTTACTCATGCCAGGGGAAACAATATTCCCACCTTGAGGCACCTAAGGAGGTTGAGTGGATGACCAAGTGGGAGATATAAGGAACCTCATGATAAAGGCAGCCCCTGGCCTGTGCACACGTGCCCCCATCAGTAGCTCAGGCAGAGGCATCCTCATCACCACCTTGTAGAGGACTCAAGGCCCAGGCAGGGCTGGGGCAAACGTGACAGCTTAGCCTGCTCTGCCGCACCAGGCTACCTTCCTCAGCCAGAAGTTCCGAGGGACCACATACAACTGCGTATTTGACACCCAGAAGCTGACAGCATGGGGTTAGGCCAGCCTCCCAGTCCTTGGCTGTACAGTCGGTGTGTCTAGAACATCCTAGAAGTAAGTTCCACAGACAGGGGATAGGCCTATCACCCAGGAGCATGTTACATGCTGTAAAAGCAGAAGGAGCCAGCATCCCAGCCAGCCCCACAGAGACGCTGATGCTCAGTGGAGCATTTCCCCACCCTAGGGAGAAGGACCCGCCTCCTATGGGGTGCTTGACCTTCACTGGACCTGGAATGCTGTCTGCCATTTCCTGGTAGATTCTGTTTTTAGAACTACATGTTTCTATGAAGTCTGCTTCCTGGTGTGCTTTGGGTTTGTTATTAATCTGAAGAAAAATAAGTGGCTAAAGCATTGCTAAGAAGGTGAATTTGCAGAGAAGGCTCAATTCCAATCAGCCTTGTGCATTTAATCCTGGATAGGTGAGAGGGGAGGATACCATCCTTTTTAGCCTAACCCTACGCCTTTTGTCTTCAGCATAAACCATAGAAGTAAGTTCTTATTCATGGTTTTCTGTAAGGTGAGGGGCAGGAGAGACTGACTTTGCTGCAAGAAGCCCCTTCACACCTTGCTGAGCCCCTGCCATGTAAGGTGTGAACAGTGACTCCCTGGACTGACCTATAAGCCTCATGTAAGACCGTTTTGAGGAGCACATGTCATCGGATCCTGACCTTGTGCAAAATGCCATTATGAAGCCAGCTACACAGATTTATGCTGAGGGCACAGAGAAAGCCACAGAGGAGTGGAGTTTGACAGACAGCTCTGGAGAGCTCCTTTGCTCTAGGCACCTGCGCTATGGGACTCCTCATAGTAGGGACCTACAACTGCCTTTTAGCCAAAAATAGCACATCCTCATGCTGGACCCAAATTTGGACCAAATGTGTCAAAACAAGGTTCAGTGGTCCATGAGGCTGGTGGTCTGTCCCGTACCCACACCCAGTACTCCAGCAGCTAAAACGTCTACACCAGACAGATCTTGTGTTGGGCAGGGAAGTTGCTCCTGGAAAGTTCTCGTTTGGACTTTGTTCAGATGGCCTAACCAGAAAGGGTTTTCTTGTCAACCAAGAATGAGTGGATGGCATTCTCAGTTCCGATGCTGCTCTGCCAGTAGTTCCTGTCCTTTCCAGCCTCACTGGGCCTGCTGCGTGCGGGTGGGCAGCATGGCCCCACTAGTCTAGCCTAGACTCAGCCAGGGGCGGGCCAAGTTCAAACACATTCCTTCTGTCACACAGGGGCTTTGATGCGCAGAGCAGGAATGCATGGCACGGTCTCCTGGTCACAGCCCCATCCCACTGCCACCCGCATCTTTTATGCAGCGCCCCCACCCATTTATTTGGTACCAGCTCTATTTATGTGCAGTCAAGAGTGTGCCACGAGCTAATTTTACACTTCAAGGGTCACTGGTTTCAGTCTTTTCTTTGCTAACAGTTGTTAAACATAGGTTTAAATGTGTCTCAAACAATTTGCTCCAGTAACAAAGTTCCCATTTTAAGCTCTTAATTGCACATTCACACCTCTAAGAGTAAGAAAGCTGAATGGCTGGAAAGGGCAACGGAGCAGGGAGGGTCAGTGTGTGGAGTGGGTCTGGGACACATGAGTCAGCTCCAGGCAGGAGCCGGGCAGGCCCACTGAGGGCCCCAGGCCTGGTAGAGTCTGGCTGCCTACAGCTCAGTGGCAGTGTTTCTGGCAGTGGTGGCTCAGATAGTGACTGGTGGCTGGGGCTGGGAGCTCAGAAATAGCTCAGGGGTGCTGGCATGGCCAATTCTGAACCCCACCAGGACTGTGGGCCAGGCTTTCCTGCTTCTGCTTTCCAAGAGGATGCTGCAGCTGGTCCATCAGATACTCGGGTACAAAAGAGACTGGCCCCTTTGAAGGGGGGTGGGCATTTTACCTTAAAGATGCCTATTAAGTGTACCTACTTTGGTTTTTCTTACAGTTCATTTGCTGACAGCGTGGTGGCTCCCTTGGCCCTGGAAATCCTCCAAGCTGTTGGACACTAGGCAAGAAAGTGCTTCGCACAAGCCCACCCTGTGACCCCAGCCCTCGGATGCACAAGCGAGGTCAGCTCCCAGACACCTTTGCCACATCCCCTCACAGCTGTATTTGGACCTAATAAAGTCAGCTGAACCCAGAACCTGGTGGCCCAAGTGCTCACTAACCCCAGGGCCTAGAAAACTAACTCAGAATGGACTTCCTCGGTTCCTGTGGAATGCATCTGGGAAGCCCAGGTTTGTTAGCTGTTCTCAGAAATGTCCTTTCCCTCTCTGTGTGGGCCAGGTGGGCTAAGGTTAGCACTGCCTGTGGTAGTAAAGCAGTGGATGCGAAGCACGTCCTCAGCCTGCCAGCATCTGTGAGCATCTCTCCTCTCCTCAGAGAAGAGCGGAAGGGCGGACCAGGCAGGAATGCTCTCCCAGCCACAGCTCCAGAGTAAGCCTTTGGAAGCTAATCTCTGAGCCTCTTGTCTTCCCCGCTTTTACTTGCCTGGCTTTTGTTCATTTCAGGAGCAAACTGATTCCAAGAATCCTGGGGAGGGCTAGGTAAGACTCTCTGACCAGCACAGATAGTGAAAAGTTTGCCTAAAGGAATGCAAAATGCTCAAGAACACTGGCTTCCTTGAAGTTTTTCCCATCTAGATGGGATGATGGCATCAGGGTAGAATCATTTCCCCCAACTTCTGCCACTTGATCCCATATCTGCCTCATGTTCCCTCTCACATATGCCTTAGAACCTCCTATGTAAGAGTCAGTCAAGCCCATGGCAATATTTGGTGGATACTGTGGAAGTACGTTGGGACTGCTGTACTGGGCAGGCTTACTCCTGAATCTGGACTGGGTAGGTAGGGGTGGGCCCTGGGCAGCTCTGACCAGATGGGTAAGTTGAGGTAATGCCTTGGCCTTTCTGGGGCCTCATTTTCCTCATCTGCAAAATGAAAAGGCTACACTGAATCAGTGGCTGCCAACCCTTTTCCCAGCTCCAGTGCTCTGGTGCTGCTGCTTAGGGGATTTGCCTTCTAACACTGCCCAGATGGATTCTGTCCCAGGCAGTGGCCACGTTGGCCCACGTTGGCCCACAGTTGGCCCCATCTACTGCATCTCAGGAAGCCGGTCATGCTGTCATCAACAGCCCCTCTGACACAGTAATCTGGGTAGTTTGACAGTTTCCATTTGACATTACCTTTGATGCAGTTGTGCACAGAACTGTTGTTTTCATTGTAAAGCATTTCATTGCAGCCCAGCCAGAAGCATCCTCATCAGCACCTCATTACTTAATGAGGTTCTCAGGTCAGTTCTGTGAACACAGGGCAGACATCATCCCTGTGTTATAGTTCAGATATGGTTTCATTGCTTTACAATGAAAACAGTTCTCTGCACAACTGCACCAAAGGGAATGTCAATTACCTTATGTAATCCCCACCACAACCTGCAAAGCAAGCCGCCTTAGTTTCATTTCATTGATGAGAAGACTCAGAGGAGCCGTTTTCACTTGCCCAAGGCCCCACAGCTTGGCTGAACCCAGGACTCTGACTCTATACCCTGTGTTCATCCCCTAATGGGGTGCACAAAGCTTGGGCTGTGACTAATTGGGATATGAGAGTGTGCCCTCCAAGAGCATGACCCAGGAACAGACAGCTTCATTGGACCTCGCATAGCCTACTTATTGCCCATGGTGGGGAGGCTTCACGATTTAAGTCCTCCTGGGCGGTGTGCTCATCTCCAGCTGTGTGTGCCCATGTGGCCCTGGCCTGGTTGGTTTTGCCTGCATTTCTGGGAGTGAGTGGGGAGTACTTGATGGAGCAGCCAGAGGCTTGGTTCTCGGCTCCAGTGGCTTTGCCTGCTGGATACAGCAACAGGCTCAGGTTTGTTTTCTTTGCCATCTCCCTTTAGTTCTTAGGTGGGGGAACGCCCGTGGGGTTCTGGGTCTGGAGTCCTGTCAAGGTATTTCGGAGCAATGGAAGATTCTTCTTCCTTTTCCTCTTTTCACTTGAGCAAGGAGGAGCCTTTGCTGTTTAACAGAGAAGAGGAAACTCTTACTATTCCAGAGCCATTTTGTTCAGTGGACCACTCCTGGCCCTGGGCCCCAGTGTTGCCTATCTGGGGAAAAGCTTATCTGGATCAGCAAGGACAAGGAGATGATGGTCCCAAGCAGAGCTCACTGCCCTGCCAAACGTGCCGGGTCACTAAAGTTAGTCCATGCCAAGCCTTGGTACCCTGGTGAGGCTGTGTCCTGGAAGAAAGGTGCCTATGGAAAGCAGCAGCCTAGGTCCCTTTGAGTTCAGAGGTAGGGGATATGAGCAGCCTGGTTGGGCAGAGGGCAGCTTGTAGTAGTAACCCTTCCCTGCCCTCCCCAGGCCTGTACCTTAGTATTTGGCATGCCTAAGTGGCTCCACTCTGAGAGCAGAGCTGGCCCCTCAGCTCTTAGGATTCTGGCAGTGGCAAGGGGCCCACCCCTCCTAGCCCTCTCCTTCCCTCCATCCCCAAGCGTCAGCTATTTGCTAATTAGCTACAATCCACTGGCTGTCTTCAGGGATAAATGGTGTCACTGAAGTCACAGAGGTGAGAGGCAAAGGTGACAAGCAATAGGGCACAGAGGAGGCTCAGGTGAGTGGCTGCACACAGGACTATTCCTCTCCCTCCACTAACAGCAAGCCCAAAGTTCCAAGACCTTGCCTTAACTTACAGCCGAGTGTGCATCCCCATTAAGCTGTCCCTCTGTGAAGCACCATTTGGGGCAACTGTGGTCACAGGTGCCCTGAAAGGTGCTGATAATCACTCGTGGCACTTGAGTCAGTGGAATGCAGCAACAATTTACTCTTGTGGTTCTTTGCAGTTTATCTTTTCAAGTTTCTCCTATTAGCTAATGAGGTTCTCAGGTCGGTTCTGTGAACACAGGGCAGCCATCATCCCTGTGCTATAGTTGAGAAAATGGGGGCTCTGGTGGCTAAGGCTCTTGTACAAGGTGATGTGAGAGGAATCTCGCTCACCAGGTCTCTCCTGTCTCCATCTGAAGCAAGATGCCCTTTTTCTTTCCCCGGCAACAGAAAAATGCAATGTAGAATATAATCGTATACATACAGGGGCTACGGTAGCAAGTGGTATGGCTACAAGAAAGCTACAAGAGGCTTGGCCTCCTGGGAGAGCTGTCTGGAGTGGGGTTGGGGGAGACTAGGCAAAGCTAGGCAGCCTTGGCCTCAGGCTTCAGTGCGGTTGAGAAGTGGTGTGTGGGAGCAAGAAGCTGGGCCTAGAATGAGGAGCTTTAAACTGGCCCTTAAAGTCCAGCCTCTGGCCTGTCCCATCAGAGGCTTGATGTTGAGGCAGTGGACAAATGCATTAAGGGTTTTAATGATTACATTTGAATGGTAATATCCAATCCAGAAGCCTGGCACCAATGAAGCCTGGTGAAAACACCCAAAAGATAAACAGCAGAGTCTCTCCCTCACACGCTGTTAGTCCTCTCCCTATCTCCTCCTCCAAGGTGCCCATTGCCACCAGGGTCTTTGTGTGCATCCAGGGATGGTCTATGCATGTCTTCACAGATTCTGCACCCACCCCTTTTTACCTGTATGTGAGCAGCTGTCAACTCTGCTCCTTGCTTTTTCTCCTAATAATGTATTTCGAAGACCGTTTTATACCAAAACACAGCTTTATGTGCCGTTTTTCCCCCCTTTTGACTGCAGAGTGGTCCACCAAATAGATGCATCAACATTTGCTTAACTAGTTAGGTTCCCTTTTGATAGCTATTTGGGTTGCTATCTCTGATAGTGCTGCAATGAATTCCTTGTACATACTTGGGAGTATACCTCAAATAATTCTGAATAGAACTGCTTTGTCACAGAGTGGCTCTCAGTCGTACCTAACATGGAAATGACGTTTATGGACACACAGACCTTTCCCTATTCATGCCCAAACCTACCTTGGAAGTATATATGGGTGGAGTTTCTCCTTTGCCTTCCTGCATACCCCTATACCTGTTATGACCTTCCCCCACAACCTGAACTCTGAAACTTGTCACTTCCTTCTACGTTTACTGGAGTCTGAAGCGGTGGAATGGATACTATACAAAATTCCACATAGGAGGCCATGATACCATAATTTCACTTCGGTGGGTGATCTGCTCAAGGCAAGGAAAGGCAGGTTCTCACTTAATAGAACTGCAGATCAATTTAGCATTCTTTGCTTTATAAACAAAACAGCACAATTCACATCTTTTTATTATAGCAACCAAGAGTTAGAGTGTATTTATCTTAAGAGCTTTCATTATTAAGGATTCAGATCATCAGATTTCAAAGCTTCATGTCTGTAAGATCTGCCCCAACATAGAAAAGCTTCCTTCTTAGATTCAATGGTGGTTGCTGCAATGGGATCAAATGTCTTAACTCTCAAGGCTGAATCATTAACTACAGCACAACTGAAGAAAGAAAACTTAACACTGGAAAGCCCTCCTATTCTCAACGGCCATGTTCACTTTGTCATTTTCACCTCCTGTACCCAAAAATGCAAGTGGGCAGCATTTCATTTAGGCCTTTTCCTCCCCACCACTATTTCTGGTATTGAAAACTTGACCTCACTTTCTTCACCACCATTTACTGGAAAGGTTAGGCACCTTGCCAGCGTCCTGTGCACCTCCCTCTCCAGGTAACCATTATTCCGATTTCTAGTCAGCTAATCATCTCCTCGCTCCATCCGTGGATATTTTCCTTAAAATAGCTTGTCCCTTTTTTGAATCAATGAAGATCAGTGGAGTTCTAAAGCATGCATCTGTGACTTTTGTTCAGTATTATGTGAAATATATGCATACTATACTGATACCCACATCACCGAAGCTGTAGTTTTTCACTCCAGTGTCTCTTGTGTGAACAGAGATTGTTGGACACATGGGCGTCCAGGATAGACTGTCAACATTGTGGCCCACCAAGCCTTACTGACGCTTGAGGCGAAAGAAACAATCAATCAGTAATACTGCCTTTATTTAAAATCTTGATATTTTGTTGGGTCATGGGTGTTTTTCTGTATTTTTTATTCCAATGGCTGTTTCACACCTTTATGAAAAAGTCACTCTCCCACACTGATCTCCAACGCTGTCTCTGAAGAGTCTTCAAATGCCTGTTATTCTGTGTTAATGTATTAATCTGTGTTTATATCCCTAGTCCTGTCGGGGTTAACTTAACTTTAGCTTATATATTAGTTAGGCCTTGACAGCTGCTAGAGCAAATACTCCTATTATTTTTCCTAAGCGTCTTGGCTATTATTCACCTTTGGTATTTCCAGAATCACCTTGCTGAACTGGATTAACTCTCACATTAAAAGTTTTAAACTTCAAAATACAATGAATTAGCAAAGCTCTGAAAATGTTTTCTGGTTTTAAAAAGTTCTGTAAATGAAACACCCTGCGGTGGCTCTTTATGTTGAAAGCTGAATTCACTGAAGATCTTCACAGTGTTAACCTACCAATAGCCCTAGGCTTCTTGAAATACTGGCTGGTTTGGTTTATCACACATGAGACAGAACCTGAGACCTACCACCCCATCAGCTATGTGAATGTTTCTTTTCAAACCCTAATTACATTTTCGACCACAATGAAGAATTTATTTTTGCAAAGCAAGGGCATTCACAAAAGGCCTCCCCAGATGAAGCTGATTTTAATGAAAAGAACTGAATGTATGTTTTCTCATAATTAATAGTCACTATCAAAATAAAACAGTAAATCAGAAACAGCTCTCCCTAAAGACAAAACACTCACTTTTTATAAGACCAAAACAAGTCTTAACAGGTCTACCTGAAGAGATGAACTAAGCTTGTCAGACCTACCACCAGGATGATAGGATCATCTGGCAGATAGTGTGGAAGGCTCATTCTGGTTCTGAATGTGTTCAGATACACATCAACACTTAAACCTATTTAATTATTAGTTCAAAGTAGAGTTGTTGAAGGAATTCCCCTCTCCCAATGAGTCACACTTCTGTGAAGGTGATTCAAATCCAAATCCAGGTAGTTAATATTTCATTACCTTAATGGAATCAAACCATCTGAGAGACTGGGGTAGAGATGATAGATAGATAGTCTGTTGGCTTTCTCCCACAAAAGCCCAGAACTAATCACAATGTGCAAGGCTGAAACACTTTTTTGGGGGTGCAATGTAACCCAGGGCCAAATGCTAAAGAAACTTGGCAAATTGCATCTAGAGAAGTAAGGCCCTCTCTATCGCTACAACAAATTACTTCACTATGTATCTTCCTCAGTATAAAGTTGAGTTGGATAAACTTACCACCCTCACCAACCATTTAATGACAAGAAAAAAAAGAGTGACACAATCGAATGAATTAAAAGTTTAATTCTGAACCATTTTTTATAACCGCATTTTCTCTTGAAGCATTGTATCACAGCAGGTTACAACAACTTTGGGATAAAAGGCAACTGGTAAACTGTCCAAAACAAGGTTCCAAATAACACCTCTTACTGATTTACCCTACCCATACATATCCCAAATAAAGTTTTTGATCAAAAACATGAAATAGATCCACCTGCTTATTTTAAGCATATTAAAAGGAAACTAATTGGACCATCTTCCTATTTGTCTATTTTATACAAAAAGGCACACAATGACACTATTATATATATTTTCGAGATTGACGATATGTATTAGAGTGATTATGTCTACACCATTACTCAATTCTTAAAAATTAGAAATTGCTGTAGCAGTATTCACTATAACTTAACACTACGAGAGACTTAAACTAACAGTTACTGCAAAAAAAAAAAAAAAAAAAAAAAAATTAAAGAGCTACTTCAAAGCAAGCAAAGTCAGTACCATTACAGATATTTAAAAAAAAAAAAATTTAACAAGCAAGGCTAGGGTTTGATAAATTCCATCTTGTGATCCATTCTTGTGCATTCTTCACTTCTTGAGTCACTCCCAAAATCCATTTGTATTGTTACTCCTCGACCAAAAAGGACCAGAACAAAAAGTTTACTTCAATTGTTCCCATAGGAAACTCAGCTTGGTTAGTGTGTCAGGCACTTTCTGAGATACCAGCCCACCCCTCGAGCCCTCTCAGCAACTCTACAGGCCAATCACAATGCAAGTTCAGACAATACAGCTGTATAAAGAGAGAAAGGCTGCTATTAATGTTTAAAACAGCAAATGTTACTCATTTGAGTATTAAGTTGCAAAAGCTGTGGCAAAAAACATTAAAGTTAATAACTTCCACACATGATCACATAACAACCAGAAATCTGAGAACATTCCGATGTTCCAAGACATCTCCTTTCAAAGTATATACCTGTTTTTGTGGCAGATTTACAAATAGCCTAAACCACTCCCACCCTACCAACCAAGTCTTTCTGAAGTTCTGTAGGCAGAGTAAAAGTATTTTACCCAAACTGGCTTTTTAAAACTTCTTACCTAAAGGATGATTTACAGGTCAGTATCAAACCAGGCCAGCTGATTGCTATCACCTGGAGGCAGCCCATCCATGAGGTCCTGGGCATGCCCCAGATCTGGCAGCCCATCAACTGGATAGTCAGCACCAGGGTGGTGGCCACCCATCTCATGTTCCATCATGGGGTCCATACCCAAGGCATCCTGGCCATATCCACCAGAGTGAAAAGAACGATAGCTAGGATCTAGAAGAGTCAGGGTGTCAACAAAATAGGCAAGAAGGAAGGCAAAAGAGAGAGGAGAGAAACAAACATGGACGTTAACACTGAGGTTAGGGCATCCAAAGTTCAGCAGCAAACTTGTCAGAAAACAATGCTTTCTAGCCTCCTCAACTTCTAGCTTTCTTTAGCCAAGCAATTACTCAGTGCCAAACCACCCAAGAGACTACACAAATAACATCTGTTTCCATCAGAGAGGAACACCAGCAGGGCCTAGTCACATCATTAGTCTAACCCTGAACACACTGCATTTACCCCTGTCAGAGACTTGGGGTTCCCAAGGAGGAGAAGCAGGAATCTACTGTGTGACCACTTAGGCAATGAGAACCCATGGGAAGGAAGATTAAGATAATAATGAGGTCTGGCAGGTGTAATCTATCTTGACAAAAAAGTCCAAGTGACACCAACAAAAGTACTAAGGAAAGTTAAGGCACTATTTCAACGAAACCTCAACATATTTTATCTTAGGGTTGACACGTTATTTGTCAGAGTAAGAATCCACGCTTTAGTGGTTTCATAATTAGGTAGAAGCAGATAAGGTTATAAATGTAAGACAGTTAAAACTGTTAGTGGTCTACCCTATCCTCTATGTTCATTACCCAGATTTGAATTAGCTTTTCAAGAAAACCCCGATAATGCAACTACGTAAAAACCCACCCCAGATCTGAGCCTAGAGACAGGAGTTTTCCTGTCTTCCTTGGGTAGCTTGTAGACAAAAGGTATTATGAGTCCTCTGGCCAAAGAGAGAATAAAAAGCCAGGTAAACTGTAACATCCTACACTGCAGAGGCCTGGTAGTAGCATGTATTTGTTGGTGGTGTAATCCTACTGCTATTCATCATGTGGCTCTGAATTCCCTGTGCTCCATTAAAGATACTGTTGCTGACTGGAATTTAAGAACTGCTTTTAACTGAAGCCATTACTTCTCTGCCAACACTAGTTTCCCAGATGAGCAAACCAGCTCTTCTGATCAAGTTTTAGAACTTTAGCTTGATCTGAGTTAATCGAGAAATATGAGACGCATACCATCCTGGCGATATCCAAGGGGTTCTCCCTGGGCACCAATATCAAGTCCAAGATCCGCAGTCTAGATAAACAGGCACAAGGCAAGAAAGAATAAAAAGCAAAATGAAAATTCTCAACTTAAAAGTACACTAATTTTTTTAAAGCATACTTTCAGATTACAAAGGAAACAAGTAACTCCAACATTACACAAATACTTAGAAAATGGGAAGTTCTTCAAAACTCCACCCCTCAAAGATACATTTTTTTTTCTCTTTGCACCTCACATTAAAAATACTCACTGACTTGATCTTTCAACAAATACATATTAAGCACCGACTATGTGCTGCCAGGCACTGTTCTACGTGCTAGAGATATAGCAGTTTAAAAAATAAAAAAAAAAAAAAACAGGCAAAATGCCTACCCCCAAACAGGAGCTGCTGACAGGATGTGTTGTATGAAAGAAAAGTTTTAGCCTGAGCAGCTGGACAGACAAAGCTGACATCAAGACAGAGAAGACAGTCAAAACAGGTTTGTGGAAGGGGGTAGGTGGAGAAAGTTAAGGGCTCAAGTTGGAACATGTTAATAAGATGCCTATTAAAAACCCAAGTAACACACTACTCACTGGTAATTTGCTCTGCTTTATTTTTTTTTTTTTGAGTTGGAGTCTGGCTCTGTTGCTGAGTGCAGTCTGTTAACTCCTGGGTTCAAGCAATCCTCCTGTCCCAGCCTCCCCAGTGGCTAGGACTATAGGCATCCATCCCCATGCCCAGCTAATTTTTAAATTTTTTTGTAGAGATGGGGTTTCACTATGTTGCCCAGGCTGATCTTGAACTCCTGGCCTCAAGAGCTGCATCGTTTTAAACCTAATAATCTCTCTTTCCATTCACTCAACAAATATAATCCACTGTATGACTGTGTACCATCAGTGATCACTACAGAGTGGATAAAATAAACTTCCAGGGTGGTTCTAGTTGTATTAGAAACAATGTTTCAAAGGACACCTGTACTGAGGACAAATACTGAAGGCAAATTCATAGCAGAAATTCAAATAGAAAAGTTTTATTAAAGTTTAGTAAAAACTACTTACAAACTGTCCTCTAACAGTGTTTGACACTGCCTCTTTCCTTACATCCTTTTGAAAATCATCTTTAATCTGGTAACGTTTTCATCTTTCTCCCTTACGAATTATAATTTTAAATAGCACAACTTATTTGTAATGATTCTGAACAGGCTCTTTAAAGTTTGTGTTATAGTTCTTCCTTAGGGCAGTTGCTGGACAGCATAAAGAAGAAATACTCAGGCCAGGGAAACATCAATGCAAATGAATGGGTACTAAGTGTTTCGAGAGGAAAGAACGAGCTGCCTTACCCGCTCTAGGAAACTACCAGATAAATAACCGCTCACATTTCCCTACCTCATTCCAAGCCATTGGCTCCGTTCTGAAGAGAGAGCTGGTCAGCTCAACTGAAAGCCGTTTCTTGTAATCTTGTGGCTTGTCCTCAGACATTCGGAACAAAACAGCAGCTGCATACGTCGCTAAGAGACAAGGAAAAAAAGGCCCTTGAGGAAAAACTGAGACTTCAATGTACACATCTGCTAAAGGCTTTGGTTCCTTTTTACTTACCCACACCTTCATTCCTAGAGTGAAGTAACTCTGTCAGAGGAGCTGTGGCTCCCTCAGCTTCAATAGCTTCTGCAGCTTCCTTGTCCTGAGCAAGTTCACAGAGGACCCCTGCAGCTACTCTTTGGATGTTTTCAATGGGAGAATAAAGCAGCTAGGGAGAAAACACAAACAAAACCTAATTAAATCTAAAGCTAAAACATGGCAAGTCCCCCACTGTGGTGCAAACATTCCGAATTCAGAGTGCAAGAGGCATTCACACTGTAGTAAATAATATTCTCTGAATTTTATGTCCTAGGGTGTCTAATACTCTGGAGCATTGGATTTCCAGAATACTTTTTAGCTGTAAACCCTTTCTTCAGAGGCAACTCTAACTGATCTAAGATTTGGAAAATCCAGAATTGATTGGGGGCCTATGCCTCGCCTCTGGCAGCCCAGGTCAGCTCTCCCCTCTAAAACTAGGCACCCGTAAAAGTGAAATGTGAAATCTCCTCCCTCTTCTCGAGTCTCAATGTTTCTCCTACTGACCAAAAAAATGAAGAGAATTTTCATAAAATTAAATGTTGGTGCCCCTATTATGGCCCCTAATTTTCTGAAATTTTATTAGTCATTACAATCTGGAAATTTTAGGGACATAAAACCTAGAACACTTCACTTAAAAGCAACATACCTGCACAAACAATGGAATGGTGTTTAGTCCTCTGATTACAATTCGGTTGTGAACATCCCGAGCTAGGATGTGAAGGGCTCCAGTACAACCTTCAACTATTTCTTCCATGCGGACCCCCTCCTGCCAAAAGAAACATGGTTAACAAATAGGGCATTCTCCTCTGTAAAGTTTCTGAACTTGAAAGACTTTGCATTCTGAGGAACAATTATTAGACTATAATTATTTACATTATATACCCAAAGTTCCCCATAACTTGCAATTAGTTCGGGAATGAAGGAGGATTCCATTAACTTGAATGTCACTGAAAAGAGGCCTCCTGGCAGCACTAATTCAAGGCAGCACCCCTCCCCCATACACAGTGCAACAGAGCTTCCACATAGCACTGAATCCCGAAGACAACTTCCCTACAGTAAGGGCACCAATCATTCTGGGTAAAAGGTATATAAAAAGAGAAGATGAGAAAGTAATGCTCAGACTATGTCAACGTTTTCCTTTACATGCCCCTCTATTTTGTACATCTTCCATGTATTTGGTGAAAACTTTGCCAAGTTTTAGCACAAACTGCTAAAACTAACTGAGTTGCCAGCAAAAAAATCCACTCCTCTCTCTTCCAAGATATTCAGCTGACAGCCTCATGTATAGGAGAAGTTAGCTTTTGCAATATGTAAGTACCATCTGTTTCTCCTGTTTCTGGATTTGAGTTTTGAAGGGGTTATGATTCTGCTACATTTAGCAGCTTTTATAAATAATTTGATTCTTGCAAGGACACAAAAACTCCTTTTTTCCTAGAAAAGAGATTTAAAATAAAAGATTCCCTCAACATTCTATTAAGTCACCTCATGGAGATGGGCCAATACCAACAGTAATAAATGAAGCCAAAGCCCCAATATGAGCACACACACAAAGCAACCAGCAAAGTGAGATTCCTAAAATCTGTTCTGGTAGGCTCCATCTTTGTTTTCTAAACTAACCTAATTAAATAAGGTTGTAAAGTCTGAGAAATCAGAAGTGTCTTCAGACTATACTTTTAATGAAGCTACTTTTAAGACTCAAACTTTGTATCAAAGCTTCAGGTTGAGACTATTGTGGTTAAGAGTACAGAAATGCTACTACTTATTTTTGAAATATGTCAATACTGTATTCTTAGGTCCATGAAAAAAGTTTAACTCACAGAGAAGATAATAAAATGGACCGCTAAATATTTAGTGTCAAAATTCATGATGAGGCAAGGGTAAGAAGCTCTGAAATTACGCAGATTTGGTCTCAAATTATGACTCTACCTCTTCCTAAGTGGGCCTTTGTGTAAGTTAAATGAGAACACTGCATGAAATGCCTAACCCAACCTTTGTTAAGACTGACCATGTGAAGGACGTGTCCAAGGAAATATCACTGGGGCCACACTATGCCTTAGCTTCTCTGCAGTCATATTTTGTCATCAGCTCTTCAGGAAAAGGGACGGGGGGAAGAAATGACCAAAGAAGTTCAGGATCCTTTGGGTCTAATGCATTCCTTTTAGACAGCCAGGTATCACTGTAAGAATTTACCCACCACAAATTGCTGCTGTGTCCCACCCATGGACGTACGGCGCTGGGTATCCTGATGTGCACGAACAAGCAACTGAACTAGTCGTGGAATGGCACCCTGCTCACGCAAAGGTGCATGATTTGCTGGACAAAGGGCAAGATTTCGAATCAATCCAACAGTAGCCTGAAAAACAGAAGGAAGAACTGGCATACAACTCAACACAATCATTTTCTTAGCCTAAAATTCCCACCACACTAAATCTATTGGGAACAACTAAAAGTAGTTCTGACTACACAAACATTTCAGAATCCTATCCCTATTGCAGCCATACTTCCTACTTACTAAGGAATACAATTCCTATTTATTGATCACTATGCTTAGCCATCCAACGGCTAGGGATGCTTCATTTTCAATTCTGCAACAAAGGTAAATTCTACTTTGACAATTTACCTTTATCAGAGGCCAGTGGGATGGTGGGTGTAAGAGCTTGACCACAACTGGTAGTCCATAGTGAAGGCGAACTGCATTCTGGGCCATCTCTGCTTCTTGGTGTCGGCTGGTCAAATGACGAAGAGCACAGATGGCAGGCTCAGTGATGTCTTCCCTGTCACCAGCCCGAAGGACAGTACGCACAAGAGCCTCTATACCACCCACTTGGCAGACCATCATCTTGTTCTTATAATTATTGCAAGTGAGGTTAGAAAGAATTCCAGCTGCACAGGTGACCACATTTATATCATCTGAACCCAGAAGCTGAACAAGAGTCCCAAGGAGACCTTCCATCCCTTCCTATGAAGATAAAAACAAATGGTCAGTACAAGCACATACTCATCTTCACTCTGTTCCCATGGTGTCAATTTACTCAATTTACCTGTTTAGTTGCAGCATCTGAAAGATTCCTGAGAGTCCAAAGACAGTTCTGAACAAGACGTTGACTTGGATCTGTCAGGTGAAGTCCTAAAGCTTGCATTCCACCTAGAAAATTAAAAAGGATGTAAGGTCCTAGTCATTAGCTAGAAGTTCCTATCAATCCTAAATATATTTTCTAGTCTTAGAAGGTGTCCTTCTTTATTTCCAGAGTTTACTTCCTTTCACCTAAGTATTTGTTTTCCTCTCATTTTCCAGAATGTTGCTCAGTTTCCCTCGTTTTGCCAGTTCACATCCCTAGTGACAAACTGTCAAATAGCTACTGTTCCTTTCCTAAGCCGAAGAAGTCTTTGTTATCTCCACTATCCCCCTTAGGTAACATTCTTTTTTTTTTGAGATGGAGTCTCACTCTGTCGCCCATGCTGGAGTGCAGTGGCACAATCTCGGCTCACTGCAACCTCTGCCTCCCGGGTTCACGCCATTCTCCTGCCTCAGCCTCCCGAGCAACTGGGACTACAGGCGCCCAGCTAATTTTTTGTATTTTTTAATAGAGACAGGGTTTCACCATGTTAGCCAGGATGGTCTCGATCACCTGACCTCGTGATCCGCCTGCCTTGGCCTCCCAAAGCGCTGAGATTATAGACGTGAGCCACCACACCCGGCGGTAATATTCTTATTAATTTCTTTTCATCCATTCAATCATTTCAAAAATATTTATTCAGTACCAGGTCCTGCTCTGAGCTGGAGATAGACCAGTGAGCAAAAATATTCAAAAGTTCCTACCCGCAGAACTTATGATCTAGTTGGAAGAGGCAGACAAAAAATATACAACAAACTAAAACCATACAGCATGTCAGATGATATTAAAGGGCTATGGAGAAAAACAATGGAGTGGGGCTGCAATTTTAAGTAGATAATTAGGTCACTTCACTGTGAAGGTGACATCTGACTAAAGACCTAAAGAAGCTAGGTAAATTCCTGGGGTAAGAACAATCCAGAAAGATGGCATGAAAACACTTTACTGCCAGGGACTTTATACAATTCACTGACTGCAATACATGTGTTCCAAGGTTCACAACCTTCCACCCTTTAGGACCCTTAAATGGGGGACATTTACTCTGGCAAAGGAGTATAAATGGAAGCCCAATGCCCACATACTAGATTAACTTCACCCATCCATCTTCAACTTAAACCACTTCTAAATGCAGTAAGAGATACTTTTCCTTGTCTCCTTCATCTTTTAGGTCTGTTTTATTTCCTCAGATGAGGTCTATTTGCTGTAATTCTTACAGTACCCTGCACTTCTCCTTCATAGTATAAGTTAGTCCATGTTCCCTACAAGACAAAGATCACCTCTATTGGGTTCCTTTTTCATAGTAGCTCCAGCTACTAACAGAATGATCTGCATAAGATTGATACTCAGGATGCTCAGTATTTGTGAAATGACTACCTTCTTTCCCCTCATTAAGACTTCATTCCTTCCCTTTACATAACTATTAACTCTAAGAGAATGGATTTTAACCCCAGATGTCCATCAGAATGGCCTATAGAGACTTTAAAACACACACATTCTGTTTCAGCAGTTCTAGGGTAAAAAAAGTCCCATGCAGATGACTCTGTGGCATCTCTACCTCCCCTTCCCTGCTGCCCTTACCCCTATATACTAAAAGGGAAACTTCCAAATCTCTAGCCTGCCTCTCTTGCATTCTCTAGTACCTTACATTTCCAGCTACCTACTGACCTTTTAGTCACTTTAAGTCAGCTTCGTTTTTTGTTGTTTTTTTTTTTTTTGAGATGGTGTCGCTTAGGCTGGAGTGCAGTGGCGCAATCTCGGCTCACTGCAAGCTCCGCCTCCCGGGTTCATGCCATTCTCCTGCCTCAGCCTCCCCAGTAGCTGGGACTACAGGTGCCCACCACCACGCCTGGCTAAACGGCTAATTTTTTGTATTTTTAGTAGAGACGAGGTTTCACCGTGTTAGCCAGGATGGTCTCGATCTGCTGACCTGGTGATCCACCTGCCTCGGCCTCCCAAAGGGCTGGGATTACAGGCGTGAGCCACCACGCCCGGCCTAAGTCAGCTTCTTAAATTATTATGTTCAAAAATTAAGGATGCCTTCTGAGGGTTCCATTTCTCTTCATGGTACCAATATTGTCCCCTCCACAAACCATTTTTGGTTGCTCCCTTAGCTCCTATATTATTACATTCTGTGATTCTTTCAGACATCTCAGACATTTGCCCTTAGCTATTCAGTTCTAAAACCAAACTATTTCATTCCTAAAAGCCTATAACATCTCAGCAGTCTGTTCTACCTTTTGGTCATTCAAACTGTTAATCTACACAATGCTATTATTAATATTTTAAACACACCACTGTGATGCTCTGCTATTGATAGACAACCATCAAAAGTGTCTTGGCATCCTTTTAAGATAGTAGACAATACTTTAGTATAACCCCGAGGAACCGTTTAGAATTTGGATCCCACCTAGCCTTCCAAACTGACCAAAGGATTCTGTATCTATGGCTCCAAAGCTGGGATAAAGCATGAATAAACTCTATGAGTAGTAAACATCTTATAGGAACCTAGAAAGTCCTGCATGTTATAGCTCTGCTTACCTAACCTCAACCTCATACCAGGCCATCCACCTCATTACTTACTAAGTTCTGTTTACACAGAGCTTCTCTTCAGCACCTGGATCTCCACAATCTCTTTCCTTCTAAGGCAAGCTCGTCCAACCTCCAGCCCATGGGCCACGTGACCCAGGACAGCTCTGAATGTAGCCCAACACAAATTCGTAAACTTTCTTAAAACATTATGAGATTCTTTTGCAATTTTTTTTTGTTTTAGCTCATCAGCTATCATTAGTGTATTTGGTGTGTAGTCCAAGACAATTACTCCTCTTCCAATGTGGCCCAGGGGAGCCAAAAGACTGGATACCCCTGGTTCTAAGACATAGCACATGGTGTTCCTTTTCTCTACCTGGAAAACATTTAACCCTCACTTCTCATACAGACAAGAGAGAGGTTCCTTCTCATCCTGCAGTCCCACTTAACATCCCCTTTTCAAGGAGACCCTTTCCCTCTCATCTAATTAGACAATTACCCTCCTCATTAATTCTTATCACTATTTGCTGTTCACTTCTCCCCTAACACTCATTCTAATTTATGATCACATATTTTTAAATACTTCTGTCACCTTCACAAGACTATAAGAACAAGCACAGGGACCCTATCTGTTGTGTTACCCAATGTATACCACATGCCTATTCCATTTCTTAAAATACATTAGATGCTATGTTCAGAATAAACAAATGAATGTAAGAATAACCTGGAAGAACGTAAAGATTCCTAGGCTTCTGGTCCCATACAAGTCCAGCTATCTACAGACCTCCCTGTCACTTCAAATAAACACTATGAGATCTTGATATAAAAATTAACACTCCAGGGATTCTGACTAAATAAATCTCAAAATCTGTATTTTTAGCCTACATTACAGGTTACTGCTGGAACAGCTGACAGAATTTACATCCCCTCATTCTGTATGAACTCAGTCACATTTGTCTATCCCCAAGCCTATGGCTCCACTGCCAGCAGTTACCTGGAGCAATCATAACGTCTTTCTCTCTCATAAAATCCCAAGTAAAATTACTCTCAATTAAGTGGGAAAAATAAGTGTTGCCAGCCCTATACTTTACTCCCAACATTTCCTTCCATTAAATGCCTTTATATTTTTCCCTCTTTCAATACTGATTTGAAGCTTGCTTTGAAATTCTGGGTAAATGTTGTTAGGTGGGTTACTGAAAGGAGAAAAAATGCTAGGTAGCTAAAGAGTAACTATTTTCATGACACACACACACCCCAAGAGGCCCTAGTACAAACCATCTATTCTTCTCCCCAATTGCCAACATACACAAGATACAAAGTACCACATACAAGTTGCATCCTTAAAAATACTCAGAATAGAAAAAAATTGTTTCTCATACTTAGATGATATCTACTCACTGAGAATACAGAATATCAGGGCAAAACACTGGTCATAATCATCAGGCAAGAGAAAGAAAATGCATACAAATAGGAAGTCTGTTTGCAAACAATATGATTCTATACCTAGAAAACCCCATAATTTCTGCCCAAAAGCTCCTTGATCCAATAAACTTCAGCAAAGTTTCAGGATATAAAAATCAATGTACAGAAGTCAGAAACATTTCTATACACTAACAACATCCAAGCTGCAAGCCAAATCAAGAATGCAATCCCATTTACAAAAGCCACAAAAAGAATAAAATACCTAGGAATACAGCTAAACAGGGAGGTGAAAGATCTCTACAGTAAGAATTACAAAACTCTGCTCAAAGAAATCAGAGATGACACCAACAAATGAAAAGACATTCTATTTCATGGATAGGAAGAATCAATATTGTTAAAATGGCCATACTGCTCAAAGCAATTCACAGATTCAATGCTATTCCTATCAAACTACCAATGGCATTCTTCACAGAATTAAAAAATATATATATATATTTAAAAATTCACATGAACCCAAAAAAGAGCCTAAACAGCCAAGGCAATCCTAGGCTATAAGAACAAAACTGGAGGAATCACTTTACCCAACTTCAAGCTGTACTGTTAATACAAGGTTATAGTCACAGCATGGTACTGGTATAAAAACAGACACACAGACCAATAGAACAGAATAGTGAGCTCAGAAATAAGGCTGCACACCTAAGAAGTCAACAAAAACAAGCAATGGGGAAATGACTCCCTATTCAATAAATGGTGCTGAGATAACTGGCTAGCCATATCCAAGATTGAAACTGCACCCCATCCTTACATGATGTACAAAAATCAACTCAAAATGGATTAAAGACTTAAATATAAAACTTAAAACTGTAAAAACTCTGCAAGATAACCTAAGAAATACCATTCGGGACATAAGACCTGTCAAAGATTTCATGACGAAGATGCCAAGAGAAACTGCAACAAAAACAAAAACTGACAAATGGGACAGTATAAAAAGCTTCTGCACAGCAAAAGAAATCAACAGAGTAAACAGACAACCTACAGAATGGGAGAAAGTATTGGCAAACTATGCATCTGACAAAAGTCTAATATCCAGAGTTTACAATAAACTTAAATTAACAAGCAAAAAACAAACAACTCCATTAAAAAGTGGGCAAAGGACATGAACACTTTTCAAAAGAAGACCTACAAGTGGCCAAGAATCATATGAAGAAAAGCTCAACATCATTGATCATTAGAGAAATGCAAATCAAAGCCACAATGAGATACCGTCTCACACCAGTCAGAATGGCTACTAATAAAAAGTCAAAAAATGACAGATGCTGGTGAGGTTGCTGAGAAAAGAGAATGCTTATACCCTGCTGGTGGGAAAGTAAATTAGTTCAGCCATTGTGGAAAGCAATTTGGTGATTTCTCAAAATACTCAAGACACAGTTACCATTCAACCCAGCAATCCTATTACTAGGTATATGCCCAAAGAAAAAGAAATCTTCTGCCATAAAGACACATGCATGCATATGTTCACTGCAGCATTATTCACAACAGCAAAGATACAGAATTAACCTAAATGCCCATCAATGGTAGACTGGATAAAGAAAACGTGGTACATATATACTATGGAATACTATACAGACATAAAAAAAGACCAAGATGTCTTCCACAGCAACACGGATGGAGCTGGAGGCCATTATGCTAAGCAAACTAACACAGGAACAGAAAACCAAATACCACATGTTCTCACTTATAAATGGGAGGTAAACACTGAGTACACCTGGGCATAAAGAAGGGAACAACAGACACTGGGGCCTACTTAAGGGTGGGAGGTAAAGAACTGAAAAAGTACCTATTGGGTACAATACTTACTGCCTGAGTGACAAAATAATCTGCACACCAAACCCCTGTGACATGCAATTTACCTATATAACAAGCCTGCACATTACCCCGTACCTAAAAGTTAAAACAAAACAAAAAAACTGCTCATGAGCATCTACTAATAAAGCAATCACTTTATTACATAAAACCTGTACTATATTAGAATTTGTCATTTCTCCTATAAATTCACAGGTCTGTTAGCAAATCTTAGGTTTACTCAAAACTGAAATTACAAATTTTATTAAGCAAAATATATGCCATCATTTTTGATGGATAGTAAGAACTCTACCTAAACTAGCCTTAAATATTTAGCTACAATCCAGATGACAGGTACTTTGAATGTAATCTTGGCTGCAAAATGAATAGGACCATCTATTTTCAGTCATTAAAGTTCTACCACCTTTTCCTAAGAAAAGTAATCTAATTAGAACTGCAGATGCTGTACACAAGACTCAGAATAGATACATATACTTACCAGCTTCTACAATAGCTGGCTTATTACTAGAGCAGACGGATAGCACCTTCAGCACTCTGCTTGTGGTCCACAGTAGTTTCTCATAAGTATAGGTCCTCATTATATTTACTAAAGCTTGGGGTCCACCACTAGCCAGTATGATCAGCTAGAAAGATATATACATATCTTGTTAGTCATGGAATCTTGATCACACGTCTGAGAAGAGCCATATTACCAACATATTTTATTATACAAGAATTTCAGCCAGCTTGTCATTGGACCTAAATGTATTCCTGGACCCCATCACTCAGACCCCCATCCTGGGGCCCTATCCAACTTGTCCTTTTAAAGCATTCCACTCAAATTCAGACATCCCAGTCCTCCCAAGAATGTATCAGTTTTGGCCCAATTTCCTTCTTCCCACACTGATCACAGCAGAAGAAAAAAATTTAGAAACCATGTTGGTAGGCAAGATTAATGCCCTAAGATGAAAGTTATATCAAAACTGATTCACTGAAAATTTGAACCAGAAATGGCACTTAAAACTCCTTATCACTTGGCCCTTTAATTTTCCTAATTGTATCCACCTTAAAAAGAGATACCATAAAATGATCATTCACTCCTGTCCTTTCATTCCCTGTGTATCTTCCCTTTCAACACTGCCCCAATTTTCTAAAAACAAATTTCATCATTTCATGCTTCTGCTGAAATTTCCCATTGTGCTTTTAAACATGCTGTACAAAGCCCTATGAGATCTGCTGAGTCTATCTCAATAGCCTCACCTCAAACCTTTCTTCCTCTTTACTGTTAGTATTTCTTAAATTCCCAAAACTTTCCATCTCCTTCCTTCGTTTCAAAAATGCTGTTTCTCACCTAACCTTCACCTAGTGAATCCCTTCTCATCCTTGAACACTGAACTCAACTATCACTTCCTCCAAGAGGTACCTCCTTGAACCCTCAAAGAGTCTGTTTCACTTGTGTTATGTGTTCTCATAGCCCCACTTCTTCCCACTACATGAATTAAATATTAGGTTATTATTCCCAACGTCTACATCCCACCTAAGAACAAAAGTGTGAAGAGAAGCTTGCCTACGATATCCCTACTACTTCGCATAGTGCTTTACATATGGAAACTCAAATATTTAAAAGAACAGAAATGAACTGGGCTGCACAGCAGGAGGTAAGTGGCAGGTGAGCGAGCATTATCTGGCTTGAGCTCTACCTCCTGTCAGATCAACTGCAGCATGAGAGCCTCATAGGAGCGGAAACCCTAGTGTGTACTGCACATGCGAGGGATCTAGGCTGCACGCTCCCTATGAGAATCTAATGCCTGACTATCTGAGGTGGAACAGTGTCATCCAGAAAGCATTCCCACAACCCATTCATGGAAAAACTGTTTTCCACGAAACTGATCCCTGGTGCCAAAAAGGTTAGGAACACTGCATGGAATGACATGACACTGGAAGTGTCCGATGCTCCATGAAAACCACATAAAGAACAATTCTCTTACCTTGCTTTCTTGGTTGCCATATGCTAAAATTTGAAGGCAGTCTGTCGTAATAGCCAAGAATTTAACGTTTGTTTTGTTGAGCAAGGCAACCATTTTCTGCAGCCCGCCAGCTAAACGCACTGCCATTTTAGCTCCTTCTTGATGTAATAAAAGGTTGTGGAGAGTTGTAATGGCATAAAACAACACAGAATCCACTGGTGAACTGGGAAGAAGAAAAAAGCCTAATCAGAAATACTGTGACTATACTCTTTTACTTTTTAGCTTCAAGCATTCTGACAATGTTTTCTTACCCAAGCATTTTCACCAGGGCAGGAATGCCTCCAGACTTAAAGATGGCCAGCAAGCCCTCCCGATGATGGGAAAGGTTATGCAAGGTCCCAGCGGTACAACGAGCTGTTTCTACATCATTTGTATTCTGCATGGTACGTACAATAGCAGACACCATCTGAGGAGAACGCATGATAGCGTGTCTGGAAGCTTCCTTTTTAGAAAGCTGATGGACCATAACTGCAGCCTTATTAACCACCACCTGTAATACAGGAATTAGAAACATCGTTAGTTTTCAAGTCCTGGTATTGGGTAGACATTCTGAACCTACTCCCCTTGAGCATTTACTTCAAAGCAGACTAAAAAGTTAGCCATGTCATTGCTCACCTGGTCCTCATCATTTAGCAGTTTTGTCAGTTCAGGGATTGCACGTGTGGCAAGTTCTGCATCATCTTGATAGTTAATCAAGTTTACAACTGCATGTTTCAGCATCTGTGATGGTTCAGCCAAACGCTGGACATTAGTGGGATGAGCAGCATCAAACTGTGTAGATGGGATCTGCATGCCCTCATCTAACGTCTCAGGGAACATAGCAGCTCGTACCCTCTGAGCTCGAGTCATTGCATACTGTCCATCAATATCTGGAAAAGGTTAATCAACACTCACTATCCACAGTTCAGCATTTACCTAAGTATTTGCTATCCTAAATGGTAAAAGTGACATTGCTATTACTCCCTTTTCTTCACCACAACATTTTACTTAAACTATTATACACTAACTTTTTAGTTCTCAAAACTGCATTCTGACTTTCAGTAAGGCAATGAAAAATACTCTTACCAGCTACTTGTTCTTGAGTGAAGGACTGAGAAAATCCCTGTTCCCACTCATACAGGACTTGGGAGGTATCCACATCCTCTTCCTCAGGATTGCCTTTACCACTCAGAGAAGGAGCTGTGGTAGTGGCACCAGAATGGATTCCAGAGTCCAGGTAAGACTGTTGCTGCCAGTGACTAACAGCCGCTTTTCTGTCTGGTTCCATGGCCATGTCCAACTCCATCAAATCAGCTATAAATATGAAACAGTATTAGCATTAGTAGATTGGAAATGTTACTTTAATTAAAAAAAAAATCTGTGATATGACCCATTGAAATATTTTTAGAAATAAAGTCAAATCTGAAAGACAGCCAAGAAAAGCAGAATGATAGCCAGGGTTAGCTCAGTGATGAAATACCTAATCCCTTAGGGAACCACCTAACAGTTACTCACTGAATCAGTGGAAGAATGGTACTGCATCCAGGCTCCAGAAGCAGTCATCCAGACTAGATTCCTGCTGGTGGCTTGTTTGCTATTTCACCAAGCCATTAGGAGGAGTGAGCAGAAAATGGAGCAAAAGGTAGCCTGACAAGTAAGCAGGGAGAGAGGAAAGCAGGGGGATCTCAGCCAGACTGGCTTAATGGCAACGAAGCAGAGCCCCAATTCAGTAACTAAAGATTTATAACACAAACCTTGAGTAGCCATTGTCCACGCTGGATTTTCAAAACAGTTGTATGGTATACTTCAAATACCCTAAAAAAAGTTAATCAAAAGTCATTAGGATTTAAATTTAGCTTGATTAATACTCCTAAGTCACTGGGATGCCTGTTAAATGTCACTATTACACCCACAAAAAAAACCCCATATCCTCTTTTACCAGGTTATTTAGTGAAACACAGACCTCATGGTCTCCTCCAGACACCTCAACCACAGCTCCATCACTGCTGAACTTCAGTGAAAATTCCTCCTTACCAAATACATCTTTTTATTAATAGTAGAAATATAAATTACAGATAATCAGGATGGTGATGAGAAAGCAAAGAGTTGTAATAATAAAAGCCAGGGAGGGGAAAACACTATTCAAAATGAGCTGCTCTCTGAATTCCAAAAGGTCTCTCGTTTTTTTAACCTTTCATGAAAAAATTCACAGATCCTCTTTGGATAACAGAGGTACATGGGATTTTAAAACTCCACATTTTCAT